>NW_006760386.1:5358844-5368120 GCF_000271605.1 Fomitiporia mediterranea MF3/22
TATTGCATATAATAATATCATTTGTATAATATAAATGTGTCGTTCGTATTGTATATTTTAGTCCACTGTGTGTTAACTTTGTACTTTGTTAGATATTTATTAAGTTTTCGTTCAGTGTCATGTTATTAGTTCTGTAGTTTGTTCATCATTATATTATTAAGTCATTGTTCATTGTCTTGTAGACTGTTTGACATGATTGAAATTGTTCAGAGTTAATCTGAAGTTCGTGCATAGTTTACCATTCAATGACAGTATTGTTTTCACAATAAATCGTTTGAAATCGTTATTAATATCATATGTGCTTCAGAGACCTGCAGAATCTCATGAGTGCTGTGTAAGATTGTAAATCGTGTGTTTTATTTATTAAATTTGCTCAAGTATTACTAGTAATTTCTTTTTACTTTGCTGTGAAACTAATGAATCATGCTAGTAAAATGTATATCCAGTGTTGCAATGATATCCTTCTTTAATCATTGCTGTCTGCATTCGTTTACGTTCATATATGTGTTAAGCATCCAGCAATAGCTGATTTATGTCTTCAGATTGAAGCTTTGCATTGATTGTATGTTGTAATATTAATAATGTTATTTGTTTTTGCCAGATTGCTTCATTCTGAGATCAATAAGGTTTTATGCTAACATATATTTGTTGTATAGATATTATATCTGGCTGCAGGCAGCTTGCTATGTGTCTAGGTGCATTGTGTATGTATTATATCATGAATGTATTGTTTGTTTGTTCACTTTATGTTATTGTATATATTTGTATATTAATGTTGCATTCTGTAATGAATCGTTTCTGATGCATCCTGAGTAACTATACAATCTGTTGCATTATTTCTTCAATAGCCAACATAATTATCTGTTGTAAATTGTTAGTAATGTACGTTCATATTATTTGTTATTAACAGTGTTATTGTGAATTGTTGTGATTGTGATGTCATGAATATTTATTAGTATTATGGCTATTGTTCTTTGCTTTTTCTTTTGCAAAGAATGATGTATTGTAACACAATCTGCATATAATTGATATATCAGATTATGTTTACTATAATAGTCTCCTAGCATACTTTAGTTAATCTAGTGGTATGTGCAATTGTAGTATTTGTTCAATGTTTTATTTGTTAATTGATTTGCTAGGTAAAACGTTTTATATATTGGTTTTATTTATTTTATTTGAATCATTGTATAGATATACTTATTAGTATCTATCCAATGTATTTCATAATGTTATAATGCTGTTCATGCTTGTATTAATTGCACAGTGAGGGCAAATTAATTGTTTGTACAAGAATTGATTTAATAGTTTTATTTAATTATATGTATGTGCTCCATACTTGTTTATATAGTTATTATCTTTGTATTGTTCGATTGTAGTTGTGAATTATATTGCAATTATATTTGTATTATTGTATGGATGTATTATTTATCGTTTTATGTATGTTCCAAAGTATTATTTTTGTTATTCATCACTTTTATCTATGAACTATAGTCTGGATTGATGAATTATTTTGTTATATGATGTGATATTTGTTTGTATTTTATTTATTTTCGTATTAAACTTTGTTAAGTTAATCAGATTATTATATTAATATTATTTGCCAAGTATGAGCATTTGTTTTGTAGTGGAATTATTATTTATTTAACATTGAAGTTCAATTGCACATTGTGTTGACTTCCATTATTTGTTCCAATCAATGTTATTTTGTGTTGCATCGAATGATTTACCTTTGTGATCCATTATATCTGTCTGTAACTTCTATCACTTATTGTTTTTTTAGGATCAGTAATAAGATTGACGTTTCTGCATCATGAATATTCATTTGTTCATCTGCAGTTTTGCATTGTGAACATTTGTGTATTTGCTGCAAAGAATGCTTTGGGAATATGTGCCATTTCTAGGCTTTATTATTATTAATTTATTAATTATCTGTTTGAATAACTTTTATAAGCATTGAAAATGTTATGTAATGTATAACTTTTATATTCTTTAATAAGGTATTTTGTGTTCAACAGATTTGTCAGATTCATTGCAGATTTCACTTAGTGACATAGTCAATATGTCTGCATTAAGAATTCAATGTTCATCATTAGTGTGTATATTATTCAATTACTCCCCTTCAATTTGAGAAGGTTATTCTTTAAGTAATTGACAAGTAGTGTAAGTACATAAGTACATTGTTGATTTCCTTTCATGTATTTGTAATCTAACAAGTAGTGTTAATACTTTGTTGTTTTACTTTTGTACGTTTGTTAGTATGTGTTATAATATAACAGTATGTTTTAAGTTAACTTGTAATGTTTGACATACATCATTTTGTTTAAACATTACACTGTAATGTTGTGCTGTTTGTTTTATAAATTTTAATGTAATGTTTGTAATATGTCTGTAATATTTCAGACATGCTAAGAAATCTCTCTGTGTGTTTACAGTTACAACATTGGTTGTGCATCTATTCATATCTCTGATAAGATGTAATAGATATGCTTGTGTCTGCTTTTCTTTATATATTATACTGTCTGAGATAATGTGTTAAACGTTTTATTAATTTATTTAATCTTATTATATTATGATTGTTTTTGTTTGTAATCATTATAATAAGTGTGTCTGTTGTAGTTTTTCTGTTGTTTGTTGTACTAGCCATATTGGCATAGTACTTCACTTGTATATAAGCTTTGTAGCTTCAATATAAGTTTATTTATGCTTTGTTAAAGTATATCTACATTCTGTGCAATTAAATATGTTCTGTTACATTGTTGTAGTAATGGTAGAGGTATTATTCTACTGTTTGCTGTTATTATACATTGTTATTATATATTTACACTATCATAGGTGTAAAGTATTGTTATTTGTTTAAAGACTATAATTGTGTACTTGTTCCTGTACCATAGTTACTGTAATGTACTTTATAACTTTATTATTATTATTATTATTAATTCGTCCATAGATAATTGTATGCTTTCATAAGCTGTATTAGTGCATAGATATCAGATGTCTTAGATATCAGATGGATATCTACTAACTTGTTTATCTCATATCTGACATGTCCAACATATCCGAGACATGTCTTACATTAATTGTTTGGCTGTGATATTACTATATGTGTCATTATTTTATTTATACTATAATATATACACGTTTGTTGACAGTGTCAATCATTTGTGCTATTATAATATTAATAGCAGATGAGTAGTGTTTGCTTTCTCAATCCTTCTAACGTTTGTCCATAGTATGATCAGTTATTTATAATAACATGATCTCTGTAATATTATAGAATATTTTAGTGATTAAATGTTGTAGTAAGTGATACTCATTGTAGTATCAGCATTGCCTGCATAGATTATGTTATTACTGGGCCAATGATCATAATCACTAAGATGACAATCATATAATGTCTGGGTTGTATGTAGTATAGTAGATTGTGTGTCTACAGTGTATCAATTCGTGTTTGGGATACTCAGACAGGTGTGTTGAGTTCCACATCATAGTATGCTGTGTGCATGCATGTGATGTGTAGAACTGGATGGAGCATAGACATAGTAGAGTGTAGATAAAGCATAGGCAGGGAGTGCAAGGCTCATAACCTGTTGAGAGGGATTATGTGAGAGGCTTAGAGGGATCACACAAAGAGGGGGGATAGTGGACTTGGCTCACTCTCCTTAGCATCATTGTCTGTTGATTCAGTAGGTATATTTTACCGTATATATAATATGTAGCTATGTCTCGGGTACGTCCGTTGCTTATATGCGTCATTCCATATATGTTAACAACTTTTCTCGAAGACTGATTTGTGGTGTTCACCAGCTTGGTTCTCCGCGAACAACGCAATCTCTTGTGTTTTAACCTTAGCTTAGTTACGTTACGTAAGTACCAGTCACGGAAGGATCGACATCACGTGCGGCAGTGAACCTCTACCAAGTCTACGTGTCACCGAACGCGACGGACACTTGTAGTCGACTCCCTTGCATACATTTCATCTTGTAAAAAGCTGCAGGTCTTACCTGCCTTGCAGCGAGTATGGATGGCATAGAGTTAGGGAGGGGGAAACGGAAGACGACGTGGATCGGTTTGTGCGTCGTCGCACTCGCAACTTTCGCTGCTGGCCAACTTGAGAGTGGGACCGGAGAGGCTTCAAAGGCATTGTCGGTTGCGGTGAGCCAGAGAGTCCATCAATTCAATGAGTTGATGCTGAGAGACTTCATAATTAGACAGAGGCAAGCTTGGTACCTAATGTACAGGCGACTGACCTTCCAAAGGTTGAACATGAAAGTGCAGCTGCTCAGGATCCGATGGAAGAAGGTATATATTGAATGCTTCCGTAAATTTACTTTTTATACTTACAGTAGTTTATTTAGCAAACAAAGCCTATAAGCAAGCATTGCATACGCTCGCAGGATTAAACGCATACCCTCCTCAATATACACCAGGCATTCTCGACGTCCAACCCAATTCTCTTCTCTCTACACTGTTTCCAAATCAACAAGGTCCCATTGCAAGTACGATCCGTATCATTTACAAGCTACGACATCAATCTTGGTTACCACGATTTCTAAGCCGAAGGCTCGGTCAGGATGGAGGGGTGAGGAAGAGTGAAAGGGAGATGCAGGGGAGAGCGTTGAAAGTCGTCGATCTGCTAGAACATGCAGTTGAGTTGGGCCACACGGATGCTTTATATAAGCTTGCGCATGTTTCTTTGGTTCGCGTCTTTATTTATTCTGCTAGTCTGAAGAATTACTGACTATTTAGTTCTAATTAGTTCCATTTATCTCCATTATTACACAACGTCACTCGAGCGTACGAAGCCTATTCTGCGCATGCGTCCTTAATAGGAAATGCGACTTCGCAGGCCATGCTTGGATTCTTCCATGCAACCGGCTATAGCAATATTGTGGAGGTTGACCAGGCGAAAGCACTGCTATATTACACCTTTGCAGCGCACGGCGGGGATCAGGGAGCACAAATGGCTCTCGGGTATCGGCATTGGGCTGGTATCAGTGTCAATGATGAGTGTATGCAAGCACTCGAATGGTATCAGATGGCTGCTGAACAATGTAAGCTAATTTTCTGTTTCTTAATATGCTGTTATTGACTATTAACATTAGCGATGGCGAAGTTCCTTTCCGGCCCACCAGGTGGTCGCACGTTATTACATACCGCGACAAGACTCTCGGACCTTGACGGTGGTGCTTTTGGACCGGGTGCAAGTGTCGCATCTACAGGCCCGAATGCACATAGAGCGGTCATTAAGGCTGCATCTGCTCGTCAAGCTGGAGAGACTTGGGAGGATGTACTCGAATACTACATGGTATGTTCGAGGCAGGTCGTCGTTGACAAATGTACTCACAATTCCTGCTCAGTTCAATGCAGATCGCGGCGAGATCGACTTCGCGTACCGCCTAGGTAAAATATTCTACCAAGGCTCGATATATGCGCTTCCCGGTGGGGCCGCATCCGGGGCAGAAGGTGTTGGTGCAATCTCTCGGGACTATGCTCGCGCACGATCATATTTCCTCCGCATTGCGCGGCACATATGGCAACGTGATACACCAGGTGCACCAACGCCGCCACCAAAGCAAGAATACAAGGAGGATGGTACTCTCAGTTTTGCTGCAGCGTCCGCGGGTTTCCTTGGTAGGATGTACCTACGAGGAGAAGGTGTAAAGCAGGATCCTGCAATAGCAAAGATGTGGTTTGAGCGCGGCGCAGAGTTTGGGGATAAGGAGTGTCATAATGGTCTAGGTATTATCCTGCGGGATGGGCTCGTAGAAGGGAAGAAGGATATAAAGAAAGCGATAGGGCATTTTATGATAGCGGCTAACCAGGAACTTGCGGAAGCGCAGGTGAATCTCGGGAAGTATCAGTACCGTACGTGTTTTTCGGCTTCTCTACGAAAATTAGTTCTTCTAACTATTGACATAGAAAAGGGCGACCTAAAACTCGCAACGACCTACTTCGAAAGCGCCATCCGTCACGGCTCACCTTTTGAACCATATTTCTACCTTGCTGAGATCCACGCTTCGTCTGCACAGAACCCGGCAAGCCCCCCTCACCACGTTCAAGGTTCCTGTGCCATGGCAGTTTCCTTTTACAAGCTCGTCGCAGAACGAGGTGCTTGGGCAGATGACCCAGTTCGTGAAGGTGAAGCTAGGTGGAAATTAGGCATGGAAAGAGCGAAGGAAGATGCCATGCTTAGATGGTGGATTGCGTCCGAGAGGGGAATAGAGCCTGCGCAGAATAACTTGGCGTATATCCTTGATCAAGGTTTGTCACATCCATTTCTTTTACACATATGTTCTAACACGGCCCTCATCGCACTTAAGATAAGAGCATTCTACGCTTCACACGCTTTGCGCCGTTTTCACCTTCCAACACAACTGCGCGTCTCGCACTCACGCAATGGATGCGGTCTGCATACCAACGTAACATCGACGCGCTGGTCAAAGTTGGGGATTACTACTTCCATGGTTTTGGCATTTCCGATGAGGAGTTATTGACGTCGGAGGAGAAATCGTTGTCGGGGGAAGAAAGGAAGAAGAAAAGATGGGAAAGGGCAGCAGCGTTTTATCAGAGTGCTGTTGATACCCAAGTGAGTGCGATGGCGATGTGGAACTTAGGGTGGATGTATGAGAATGGTGTCGGTGTTCCGCAGGTAAGTTGCTCGTTTTCTTTACCGCTTCTTGTTGTCTTATCCAACGTTGATTGTTGTACATACGCTAATTTCCATGGGTAGGATTTCCACCTCGCGAAACGCCATTACGACTTAGCCCTTGAGACGAATAGCGAAGCCTATCTCCCAGTAGTACTCTCATTAATCAAGCTGCACGTTCGAAGTTTCTGGCATACCCTCACAGGAGGCCAGAACGGATTATCCCTCTGGCCTGAGGAAGGTACGTAACTCATGCCTGTCTAATGCAGAGGCCTATAATAAACTAATCATGAAATCACTTTCTTGAACTTACAATAGCGTACCAAACACAGACAGAGCAACAGACTCTGACTGGGTCTTCTGACGAGCGTGGAGAGGGCGGTGAACTCACTGCTCAGCGCGATGAGGAGTATATGGACACAACAGATGATGCAAAATGGTATAAAGGAAAAGCAAAAGACGATCATCGACGAAGAATGCGTGGTGCTGAGGATCGGAGGCTGAGTGAGGAAGATCCTATACAGGTAATTCTTCTTCCACCTCTTCTCGTATCTAACATTCCTTCTCACCCGCGTTGTAATTTATTTCACTTGCCATACAGTGGGCACGCGAACGACGCGCAGCCGATTCCGAACGCGACCAGGGCGACTACGATTTCGGTCCTGAAGATTACTTCGACGGCGCCATGCGTGGTCCGGGTCGTCGAGATCGTAATCACGAAGAGGAAGAAGTAGATGATTTCGCGGAGACGATGTTGCTTGTCATCTTATGTCTCCTTGTATCCGTGTTGATGTATGTCCGAGGACAGTGGTTTGAGAGGAGACGAAGGGAGGAGGAAGAGAGGAGGAATGCGGCTGGGAGAGGTGGTGCAGCACCGCAAGGGCAGCAACAGCAACAGCAGAATGTTGGGAATCCGAACGGAGGCGGTGGTGGGCTTTTCCCGCCTGAGGGAGATCCTGCGAGGGACGAGTGGGCGGTCATGCGATAGCCTTTGGTCCTGCTATATCTACTCATTTGTACAATAGAAACGTCGCATTGTTCCCCTGTCTAATTTTGAGATGTGGTGGGATGCGGTGACTGAGCGAGTTTATTCGACAGAGGAAATAGTCCGCAAGAGTATGGCTGTGCTCCTAGATTCCATCGCTTTTGCGTAGGCATCTCTGAAGTGAACACAAGCCAGAGCGAGGCAGTCGTACTCCTCGCTTACTTTCTCATTCACTGTTTTCTCCAAATACTAGAAACCCAGATATCAACGCCTTCCTGAAGCGAATAGTATGAATGGCGTGAAGCTTACCAGTTCTCTCAGCCAGAGGAGAAAGCGCAACGAATACCTTGAAATGATGTGTACTTCGTTATCGTCGTTCGGGGAACCAGTGTCGCTACTGGCTTCGCATCTCTGCCTTGCTGCGATGAGGATGTTTCTAGCCAACGACTCAGCTTCTGTCGTCATCTCATTCTGGGTCTTGACCGCCGGATCCTCTGAAATATTTGCAGTAGCCCGTTTTCTGAACATGAGGAGATTCCGACGTAAGTAAAGCCAAAGCGCTTCATGGGAGGGAAATGCCTCGACCAGGTTGAGTGTATTCCTGATACATGCGATTGCATGTCTCAGCCCGGGAAACTCATCCTCGGGCACCAGATCTCTTCCCGAAGGAGTGACAGGGAAAAATTCGTCCAGCGCATCTACGATACGGCACATATAGTCCATGGCGGAATGGTCGGAAACGTGCCTACTGATCCAGAGGTTTACGTCCTCAAGCTCTGATGTTAGGACGTTTTTGAGGTCTATCATCGGTAGATTGACTAGAGACCCAGAGTTGTAAGTAAGGAAGGACCGTAAGCAGAGGGTACGATGATACCACGCGAAGTAATTTCGTGGATAGAGTTCGCATGCATGGCGTACGACGTTGAACTCGGTTTGTAACGCGGAAACAGACAGATCGGCGTTTGCGACGAAGTGATCATCTGTATGTAAAGGTATCACATTATCCTTGTCGCATTTAATCGCGAACTGATCCTTTGTACTCGTGGGATAGAGGTGTGAAAGAAGTATCCGTCGATGGTGCCACAACATGGAAACCTTTGCGCACTCCTTCGCAGACAGAAGTACAGCTGTGAAGATAAGTTCGCTACGTATGGCGTCCATTCCGTAAATGCTGAAGTCTGGGCGAAAGATAATCGTCTTTCGAATGTTCAATGCGCTCTGATGCCCAGGATTCGCAAGTAAGATGACACTTGTCAGACCCAGAGCTTGTCGTCTGTCTACATCTTCGTTTGTTCGTAGTTTCTGAAGATACATCCTTGGATTTCCGAGCATAGTTACAGCTGCAACGTAGGTCTTGTAAAGTACCTTCTCTGGTACGCCTATGTTTCCTTCGACGAACAGAAACGGTGTATAGATATTATCTGGGTAGGATTCGAGCCATTCTTCTCCAGAACCTGGAATTAGCTCAATAGTCTTTCTAAATATCTATTATTTTTATGTGTCACTATTATATGAAATGAAAACATCCTTACGGAGCGCTGGTGAGGAGATGAGCCAATTTCGAGATGTTATCCATAGCGTATAATTGGAGAGTGAAGATCACCCAAATTAGGATTAAAAAGGAGCACATGGGGCATTTCACAAT
>NW_006760386.1:5369031-5372820 GCF_000271605.1 Fomitiporia mediterranea MF3/22
GATTATTATTTCCATTTATTTAAAGATATTATAAATAGATAAATATTAAAAATAATTTATAGTTTTTGTCTTAAGAAAATTACAAATTTTGTTTATAATTTTTGCTGGTCAAAAATGAGAAAATAAATTTCAAATAATGTTTATCATTATGTAAGTCATTTTTTAAGGTAAGGAATTGTGAAATGCCCCATGTGGAGGAGAGTTGTCTATCAAATCACGTGATTGCGGATGTTGAGCCACAGTGGCGGTACAGAGATAAGTGAATGAAACTTTCGTTCATCTTGACCTTCTCCATCTACCAATAGCTGCTTCTGCCTCTCATTTTCCATTTACCAAAATGACTGGAAAAAGAAGGAAAAATTGAAGTTGTCTCATTTTACTACCTGAAATTTCCTGGGCCTGCATTCAAAAATAGAGCCGAAAAACGTTGGACATTCACCAACTTCAAACCAAGCCATGTATCACATACATGACATACGTCCTGCGCGGACAGAACGCGGGTGACTCTAAAAAAACCCTTTCAGTCCCCGATCAAGCGAGTGTATAAACTCATGAGATACTCCAATTGTTTCCGAGGCTAGGACCACGTTTTGTTTTATAAGAGATAAGGAAGCGAAATACGCGCTCAGAGATAAGAGAGCTTTCATAAACATCCGGAATCCACTTGATTGCACGAAGCTCTTTGTCGACCTACCTCCGTGAACTAGACTAGCGGGTATTCAGCTATGGCGAAAACGAGACTTCCCACAATAATCGACAGGCTAGCTGTTGATAATGAACCTGGCCTTTCGACGTCTCAATTGATGCTCGTCAACCATGACTTGAAGCCTGGTATGTCATTATTGTGTTGTATCTCTGAGGCATTCTCAACTCAGACTTGGTACAAAGTTGAACCGGAACGTCGACAATGGAGTGCATGGAACTTTGTTGGATTCTGGATAGCTGATTCGTTTAACATCGTACGTCAAGACCGAGGTACCTCTTGCGTAGTTTAGTTGCTCAATAACAATTTTAGAATACATGGATGATATCTTCATCTATGATTGTCGGAGGATTGTCTTGGTGGCAGTCTTGGATATGGTATGTTTGTCTCGTCAGAGCGACCGCGTCACAAGCGCATTCCTGAAATCACCACAAGTGTCTGGCTCGGGTACTTTATCGCCGGATCATTTATCTGTTCGACTGGGAGAATCGGCGCGGTCTACCATATAGGCTTCCCAGTAGTCGCTCGTTCCTCATTCGGGATCTGGGGGTCACTCTGGCCTATCTTCAATCGCGCGGCAATGGCATGCATTTGGTATGGTGTACAGGCATGGCTAGGAGGTGAGTTTTGTCATAATCTGCGGCGGATGACAGCTAATAAACGTTAGGCACTTGCGTTTATCTAATGATCCGGAGCATTTGGCCCAGCTTTGAGAATTTGCATTCGAGTATGCCTGCTTCTTCTGGAACGAACACTCGCGACTTTGTCAGCTTTTTTATCTTTTGGCTGCTGAGTCTTCCGGCAATCTGGGTGAGTAACTGCTAGTGCAAAGGATGGAAAATAGAAAAGTGACGCTGACATTGCTATTCTAGTTCCCTGTTCACAAGATCAGGCATCTATTCACTGTGAAGGCGTATATTGTGCCTGTTTCTGGGCTCGCTTTCTTTGTATGGAGTCCGACTTTCCGACTATTATCGTCACTGATGTATTCTTAAGATATGGGTAATAGTCAGAGCGAACGGAATCGGCCCAATCGTGCACCAGCCAAACACAATCCACGGAAGTGAGCTAGGTTGGGCGATGGTCAAGGGCACGATGTCCTCTATCGCGAATTTTGCGACTCTCATCGTGTATGGCAGTTTCTTTCAGTAATGAATCTTAATTTTCCTGACTTTATAGCCTTTAGGAATGATCCTGACTTTACGAGGTTTGCGAGGAAGCCGAAGGATGCGCTCTGGTCACAGCTATTTACGATCCCAATCGGATTTGCGTTGACCTCCTTTGTTGGCATCGTCGTCTCGTCGTCTTCCACAGTAATCTACCAGACTACCATCTGGAGTCCGCTTGATCTACTTGGACGTTTCCTTGACGATGGTGGACACGGTGCTCGGGCCGGAGTCTTCTTCATCGCGTTCGCGTTCGCACTTGCACAGCTTGGCACGAACATTGCAGCGAATTCGGTATCGGCGGGCAGTGACATGACGGCGCTTCTTCCGCGCTTTATCAACATTCGACGTGGAGGATTCGTCTGTGCCGCGGTGGGCCTCGCTATGTGTCCATGGAATCTTCTTAGCTCGTCGAATCAATTTACAACGTACCTTAGCAGTTATTCCGTTTTCCTTTCTTCGATTGCTGGGGTGCTGCTTTGCGATTACTACGTAGTGAGGAAAGGGTATCTGAGAGTCGAGGAACTGTACACCGCACGAAGGAAAGGAGCATACTTCTATACATTTGGTATCAACTTGAGAGCGTATGGAGCATATATTGCAGGTATATTGATCAATGTTGTGGGATTTGCTGGAGCGGTTGGAAGACAGGTGCCCATGGGCGCTCAGTATATCTATAAGTACGGCCCCCGTTTCCCTCTACTGTCCAAACACGGAGCTAAGTATGCTACAATGATTTTCGCACAGTGTTAACTTCTTCGCGGGCTTCATCGTCTCGTTCTTCGTTTACTGGCTGCTCAACAAGGTGTTCCCCGTTCCCGCAAGGAGCGATACTTGGAATGAAGTGGGTGATCGTGTAGTCGATCTCTCTCTCGCTCCTGGTCATGATTATGACTGTGATTATGACCATGGTTATAACGGATCACCAAAGGGAGAGAAGGTAGAAGACGAAGAGACAGGATCTATAAGGAGCATTACGAAAAGGGCAGACAAACATGTTGCTGAAGTGCGATGATTGGATGAAAACAAAAGTCGTCCTTTCTTGCGTGCAAGAGGTAGACTTACACTGTTGATATGGAATCATACTGGTTTGGATGCCCATGCACCATCTGATTGATTTTAAGGAACTCGACCGCAGCGGCGCAGCCTCAATAGCAGTGACTCATCATGTGAATGGTGTTGGCGCTTGTGGGAAAATTACATATTGGTAATTTAGAGTTTGCAACTTTGCCAGCCAGCTAGTGCAGTAGCTGCTACATAGTGTTGAACTTACATCCTCCTGCACCTTTTTATCACTGCACATGTTTTGCTAGATTTCCATGGTCTCCTTCATCACGAAAAAGTCTTAAGTATTATACTTGCTTGTAATCTTGTATATTTTATAAATTTTATAAAATTTGTCCAATTACTTATAATCTTCCTGGGGGGTTAAGTAAGGAAAGTACAATGTTAAATAAGCAAGAAAAAATACTTTTAAAACTTGGCAATTTCTGATATAATTTTATAAATTGTCAAGTTATACAAGTGATTATAATATACTTCCTAAATTACAAGGTTAAGACATACTTATTAATTTGTGACAGTGTAATATCTGCTTATAATGCTTACAAGTCATTACAAGTGTTTGAATAGCTTGCTTTTGCTTACTATACAATTTTATATCAAATAATTAATCGAATATAATTATATTTAAATTATAGAATACAAAAATAGTAAATAATACGCCATTTCTACAGTCCCAACCCCTACACCACCAGCTGCCTCTGCCTCATTCTTCTGCGAGTGGGATTTGTGTTGGACAAGGATGACCGCATTCTCAGGCCGTTCGATGTAGTCTTCGTCACCACGTTTTGGTCGTTGCTCGGTCCCTGCAAGTTGAACTGCGAGTGTGTGTGGAATGAGGTTGAGCAGGTTGTGGAG
>NW_006760386.1:5388782-5401486 GCF_000271605.1 Fomitiporia mediterranea MF3/22
CTCGAGGGTTTGTTCCTTACAATTACTCTATTGTAGGTTGCCTGACTTTTCTGTTTAGTTAGGTACCTTATGGTTATTCGGCATTCATCCGAGCAGAGTCGCCTAAAGTTAAATGTTGAATTTGGTAAACGATGTATAGAAACTGGCGAAATTAAACCAGACGGATCGCCTGGATGGAATGGCACTCTTACTTTGTGTGTTTATATACGTCCTTACGTTGCAATTCGCTTACGTTCTGTTATTGTCACAGTTCATCCGAGGATGAGTCTTCCGTTCTCAATATGAATGCCATCGAAACATCCAAACGGGGCAGTTCTTGCGTCGCTTGCGTTAATGTCGAGCTTTCGGAACTACTGAGGGGATGCTCCACTGGTACACGTGCGGCTTAATTGTAAAGCCCATAAATCGAGCTAAAACGCACTTGCACAAAGGTACAGTAGATCTACGTGCACCATCTGGAAGATCTTCGCTTCCTGTAGGATCCATTCACTTGCACCTCAAGAGTGTAGACGAGGTGAACCGTGCCAAAATTGACATCAATTATGTGGTCCAGAATATAAAGCGGATAGAGCGATCTGCAGGTGCTGCAGACCCTGCTGACATTGTTGGATTGGTCGTCGAAGTAGTGGATAAAATTGTTGAATCTATTGATGATATTGTTGAAAACGTAGGTCTTTTTTTAACAAGCATAGCAGGAGTGCCCTACAACTCTCTCCTTTTTTTGAGACATCAAGCAAGTGTCTGCCTTATATACTACAGAGTGAAGTCTGAGAGTCCAAGACATTCCAAGTGCAGTAACACTACATAAGGCAATTAGGGGTTTCCTAATCTAGAGTACAATCTAATACTCCCCTTCAAGCATTAATTAAGAACTAAGACTGTATGCCTAATAGTTTGATTAGATGCTTGATCTGTAGGACATGGAGAGCTTTTGTAAGGATGTCTACTAATTGATTCTGCAATTGGACATAGCATACATTAATGTAATTGTTTTGAATGTAACATTGTACAAAGTCTTTTTGTAAATCAAGGTGTTTAGTACAAGTATTGTACATTATTTTGTCAGACTTTACAGTCTTTATTTACTTTGGTTATTGTAATAAATTGTAATAGGTACTGATTCAGTCTACAGTACCTCTTTAGCAAATTGTTTGAGCCAAATGGCTTCTTGAGTAGTATATACTAGTACTTACAACTCAGCTTTGTAAACAGATAATAGTACTAGGTTTTACTGTTTGCTTGACCAAGATATGGTTGATTTAGCTAATTGAAAGATGTAACTGTTTATTACTTTATGTCCTTCCATCATTTGTCTGTCTGCATCACAATAGTCTTATAGTTTTAAGGTGTTTGTGCTTCCAAGTTGAAGCCAGTAATTCATTGTATATTTTAAATACACAAAGTAATGTTTTACTACTTTATAGTAATGTGTTTAGGGCTTTTGTAGGTAGTACACTAATTGCCCAGTAATATAAGATATGTCTGGCTGTGTGCAATCCACAACATATCTTAACAATCCTACCATATTCATGTATAGCATTGTTTCATTATTACTTTCATTTGTATTATATGTATTGTTTGTATCATTAGATAGATCTATTCCAGGAGTAATAGGCATTTGTAGTGCCTTTTTGTTTTCAAAGTAGTAATATTTGATTATACTTTCAATATAATACTTTTACTATAAGCTAATTGTTTGTTGAGGTCTATCTCAGCTTATTTCAATACTAAGTAACTAATGTATTTTGTTACTATTAGTGAATGTAATGTATTGTCTTAATGCATATTTAAATACTGTTATTATAGTGATAGTTTTGCCAATAATCATAATATTATTAATATACATGAATGTTATAAGGATTGTTTTATTATTTTGTTTCTTATAAAATACAGTGTAATTATAATTAGCTTATTCTAATCCAATCTTAAGTAGTAGTTTGGTAATTGTCTTGTACTATTGTCTACCTACTTGTTTCAATCTGTATAACACTTTATTTAAATGTAATACCTGTCCAGGTTTAATATCTGTAAGTAGCTTGCCTAGTAGTAGTTTCACATAAATGAGTTTGTCCTCATTTAGTTCTCTGTAAAGATATACAGATTTTACATCTATCTAATGTATCTTATAGTTCTTAGATACTGTCTAAGATAATAATAATTGTACTGTTAATAGTTTTGTTACTAGGGCAAATAAGTTGTTAGAATAGAAGTCTATTCTATTCTTTTGAGTGTATCCTTACACTACAAATTGTGCTTTGTATTTGTCTATTTAGCTGTTAGCTAGTCTTTTGATCTTATAAACAAATTTCATTCTAATTATGTTTGTATTTGTAGGGGGGATAGTATATATCTATACATTTTGTTGTTAAAGTGACTGGATTACTATAGATTTCATTAAGGAATTTGTTAAATTCTGTTAGATACATAGTTAGGTTTATATCATCTTTGTAATTTAAACCTATAATTTGTTTAACTGGTCTTTACTCTTGTGTAGAGTATTGTATAACAGGTTCTTTGTTATTATTATTGTTATTAGGAAGAGTCTTATTATTGTTTAATGTATTATTGTTATAATTATTCTCCTCTTCAATTCTAGACATTAGTTTGTCTATGAATTGTATGTTGTGTTTGACAGTAACTTTATTATTATAGTACACTAAGTGACCTTTACTATCAGTATTATAATCTAGCTATCATACATATTAGCCTCTAGGTTGTAGTTTATGTGTTTGTTTGTTTTGTGTCAGGAATAGTATAGAGGGGACCTGAAGGCTTAGTAAGGGGACCCAGACTACAACTATCCTACACAACAGAAATACAGAACACAAGTACTAAAACATAGTCATAACTTGTAAAACAGACAGAGAGAGAGAGTAAGACAAGTGTAAAGTATATAGAGTGAGCCTAAGAGTACAGGACTACTTAGAGTAAACAAGATTAAGACTATAGGACTAGTCTGATCTTGTACACCTATATATACTAAACTACACAAGAGTACTTAGAGAATAGTGAGCTACTAAGAATGATAAGCTATAAAGAATAAAGGAAGGGAAGGTTAAAGATAAATGTACAAAGAATGAAGGGATAGACAAAGGGTAAGAGACTATAAAATGAACAAAGAATGAAGGGGTAGACAAAGGAAAGGAATAATGAAGAAAGAGGGGTAGTAGTAAGAGTTATAAGAAGAGTCAGTCTGTATATAGTTTATAGACAGTACACTTGAGAGACAGAAGTCCTAAGTTCTGGTACAGAAGAGTGTAGAACCTGTAGAACTGAGAGTGTAAGAGTAGAGAACTGTAATATTACCCTCCCTCTAAAACTAATTGTCCTAATTAGTAAACATTAGACTCAGTCAGTAGCTTAGACATAGGTTGAAACAGTAGGGTTTGGAAATCTGTGAGACAGAGTTAGTATAGAGTACTCAGATAAAGTTGATAGAAATCTTAGATTGTGTTAGTAGTATAGATAAGATTCTTAACAGATTCTTAAGTGTGTTCTTCAACTAGGTACCCTTTCTAGTAGATAAGAAACTTAAGCTTGTTATATACTAACTTAGTATCTACTATATACTCTACTTTGTATTCTGGTTTAGAACTGATAAGTTCTGGTAGAGACAGTAGGGGTCTTTGTTACAAAGGAAAACCTAGGTTATTATACTAAGACAATAGAACCTTGTTAAACACTAGGTGTATACACTTTCAGGTTGCTAGAAGTTAGAGTTTATAAGTAAAGACATTAACCTTCTTCTTAATAATGAAGAATCTGAAGCACTTGTTGTCCAACTTCTTTATTAGACAATCTATAGTCAGATTAGTAGCTTCTAGTATAACTTTGTCACTAGGCTAATAATCCTTGACTGTAGATTTCTTCTAATCATATTTCTACTTTATAACTTATACTACTTTCTCTAAAAGAGTTTGTGTATCCTCTCTAGTCTTATACATTCATTCTACAAAGTCTGTTACAGATTCAGAACTACTATTCTAGCTCAGAACTGTTCCCTAATACAGATGTCTTCTATGGTTGAGGAAGAACAGAGACTGTCCTGTTGTAGAGTGTTACTAGTTATTGTGTACAAATTCTGTTAGAGTTAACTATTCAGACTAATCTGACTACTAATAATTAATAAACATCTAAAGGTAGAGCTTAATCTCCTGATTGACTTACTCAGTTTAACTATCAGTCTACAGGTAATATGTAGTAGAAGAGTTCTCTTGAATTCTGAGAAGAGTATACAAGTCCTACATGAATTTCAACTCAAATTACAGTCTACAATTGTGAATAAGCTTCTAAGAGAGTCTGTACAACTAGAAAGTGTAATTCTAATAGATACACACTATACTTTCAAAAGTGAGTTCTGTTTAGGTCAGAACTGTATAGACTTGCTTAGAGAATCAGTCAACAATTATACAGATAGTGTTATAACTCTAAGACTCAGATAGCTTACTAATCAGGTCTACTAAGACTTCTTTCTAAGAGTGATTCAGAATCTAATACAAATATAGAGAAGTCTGAACTCTTGTTTAGTAATTCTTAGTCTGTTAGTATGTATTGTAACTAGTCATGTACTTTAGAATTTCCCTCTACATTCCTAACTACTAGTAGTTCTAAGTAATGAGTTCCTGTGTTTTGTGTCAGTCTAAATGTTCTATAGTTAGATTATTATAATGAGCTCAGACAATGTCCTCCTACAGCTTCTGATCCTTCAGAACATACAGTTAGCCTTTCTAGTAAATCTGTTCATCCTTATCCTCCTCCTAGTCTTTAGCCTACTTCTCTAGCTACTTTACTACAACCTAGTCCTACATGTGTCTTAGAGCTTACTGTATATAGGTAACAAAGTTGACATCCTTAGATTTGAGTCAGATCTCTCAGATTGTCTCAGACACAAAACAGGAATTGTCTAAGAGAACAAGATTTTTGTTATTATTCTCTCCCCTTTTATAATCTACTTGTTTTAAGAGTAAATCAGTTTTCATTATTTACTTTCTAAGTTTGTAAGTTAGTATAAAGTCATAGTTCTACAGTTCTAGCATCTAGTAAGCCTAGTAGTAGTTAAGCTTCTAAGGTGTCTAGAAGTATTAGAGATTAAGGTAATTACTCTAAATCTCAAACTTTTGTATAGTACTAAGAAGATATTAATACTACTCTTCTAGGAAACAGACAATTGTAAGAAGTTCCTTATTATAAATAGAGTAGTTCTGTTCTGTTATAGAGAGGGATTCTAATCAGAATACTATCAGACACTACTTTCTGTTAATAAACTAGGACAGTACTACTCTATTTGCAAAGTTAGAAGAGTCAGTTTTGACTTAGAACTTGTCTACAACTGTTAGAACTACTAATACAGGCTTACTAGTAATAGTCTGCTTAAGAGACTCAAATGTAGACTGCTCCTAATCATCCTATTATTATAGAACATTTTTGCTAGTAAGATTGTAAAGGGGCTGAGTAATAGTACTAAAGCTTTAAATAAAGTATTAGTAGTAGTTTGTAAACCTAAGAAACACTTAGACCTGTTTTAGGTTCTAAAGTTGTAGCCAGTTCCAAACTGTAGTTACTTTTACCAGATCTATACAGACCTCTCCTCCACTAATTATAAAGTCTAGATAATCTACTGACTCCTGTGTAAAAGAATACTTTACTTCTTAGAGGAACAGTTTATTATCTTAGAGCTACTATAGAACTACTCAGATTAGTCAGTAATAGTACCTGACTGTCTGAGTGAAGATTAGGATGTTATCCAGATACACACTAACATACTCTAAGTTAATCAGATCTGTAAGGATGTGATTCATGAATGACTAGAATGTTGTAAGTGAGTTAGTTAGTCTAAAGAACATTACAGTTAGTTTATACAGTCTATAATTAGTTTAGAATACAGTCTTCCACTCATCTCTGTCTTGGATCTGAATGTTATTGTATCCCTATCAAATGTTCAACTTAGTGAAAACCCTGAATGTATGTGTCTTATTAATGAGCTCCTGAATCAGAGGGAGTAGATACTTATTTTTAATAGTACCCTTATTAAGGCAACAATAATCCTAGACTGGGAAAAGCTTCCCATCTTTCTTTTTGATAAAGAAGAAAGGGGAGGCTATAGAGGACTTTGAGGGTTGGATCCAGCCATTCTGAAGATTTTCCTGAAGGAACTCATTAAGCACTTTGTTAGTGTTTTAAGGTTGTAATATTTCCCTAAGAGTTAGTTACACAAGTAGGGGTTTAGTAGACTCTGCTTATAGTGTACAAGTATTAATACAAGTCAACTGTGTAGTTTGTAATTTGTTACATAAGCTTCATTGTCCTTAGATTAATGTATTATATATACTATTCTATATTGTATGTCTTGAATGTATGTCTCAGTTAATGTCTCAGTGTAATAACACATTGTAATAAGACAGTTCTGTATTGTATGACACATATATACATATAGTAAGACATTAGACACATTTATTCAAAGTAAATGTTAACACTCTCCTTCAAACTTATACTAGTTGATCAGGCTAATATAATGTTTGATAAGTGTTTGTCTGTTGTTTTTATTAATATCATTTACATTCACAATGTAAATGCTTCATTTACTTTGTATATTAAGTCTACTGTAAGTGTTACATTTGTCCAATATATTATTATTACATTCAATGTAATAAATCAATTGTTAATTCAATTATGATTGCTAAGAGAGCTGTAGGATCTCTTTAGTGTTACTTTACAGTATTTTACACAAAGAAAAACAAACATACAGTTGTAATACTATTAGTTCATATTAATAATATAACTATTATTGTACAAAGTAATAATATTATTAATATGATTAAAAACTCTCTACAATTGTATATAGAAATTACAGACAGAGGCAAATTACATTAGTTACTAGGTATAGAAATCAAACATAACAGAAACAAACAGACAATAATAATGAGACAAAGACATTATATTGAAAACATATTAATTTAATATAACTTGCAAGACAAAAAGAACTTACAAACACTTATACAACCAAATATGCAATTAGTTACAGACAATAATCTACTAGAAGATGAACACACATTTATGTCCAATATACTGTATATAAATATGGATGGATCCTTGTAATATATTACAGATTGTACACAACTAGACATAGTGTTTATAACATCTCAACTTGCAAAACACTTAAAATCCTCAAGCATGTTACATTATAATACTGTAGTACATTACATATAATACTTAAAGGGAACCAAAGATAAATGGTTAATATTTAGACAAGGAAACCATAATAATATTACTAGTTATACAGATATAGACAGAATGAAGTAAGAAAATAATAAAGTAATATCTGGATACACATTCTTCTTAGGAGAATTGCTTATATCTTGGTCAAGTAAAGGACAAAAACTAGTATTCTTATTTATGTACAAAGCAGAAATAATAGTACTATTAAACAGAATACAAGAAGCTATAGTATTACAATACCTAGCAGATGAGATACTACAGATCTCTAATACACCTACAAATATTTATTGTAATAACCAAGTAGTAATTAAATCTATAGAAGTAGACAAAACAAAATACTTAACAAGAACCAAGCATATTGGCTTACAATACAATTTTATTAAATGCTACATTGAGGAACAACTTATTAATATTAAGTATGTTCAAACAGACAATCAAAGGGCAGACATCCTAACTAAATCATTACATGTTCTGAAAATCAAACACCTTACAGACTTAATAGGTCTTGTAAATGTTTGAAGGGGACTGTTACAGCTGTTTTCAAAATACCTGGCACTGACACATTTTGTGACATTTTGTCACACTAAACATGTCAGAATACAAAATTTACTATAACTCAATCAATACTCAACCATTTTGTGTGATTTAAGTTGCTAAATTCATTAATATAAAATATCTTTCATATTCCAACAAAAAAGGAGAGAATTGATATTAGATTGCGCTCTGGATTAGGAAATCCCCAATTGCCTTTATGTAGAGTTACTGTACTTAGAATGTCTTAGATTATCAGACTTCACTATGTAGTATATAAGGTAGACACTTGCTTGATGTCTTAATAAGAGAGAGTACTTAGGGCACTCCTACTATGCTTGTTAAAAGGTTATGAGCCTTAGTGCCTATTGAATGCCTCTACACACTTACTCTTACAGAATGCCTTCACCTCCTGCTAGACCACTAAGCCCAAGACCTCCCTCTCCCCCCAAACCCATTACAATGTTGTCTATAATACATACCTTTGTTAACACTATAATGAAGGACTCTAACATTACAAAGTTCTTTAAGGGAATGGAAAAGTTGGCTAGTACAAAGGGATACAAGATATGGTGCTTGTGTATACACAGTGTACTTGCTGCTATAATGCTCTTAGACCATCTAGAGCACAATCCCCCTTCCTCTAATGATGCTAACATACATACAGGCAATGTTTTGTATCATTGTATAATGAAAACAATAACTGATACAATTTATACAAACTTCACAACACATACAAGTGTTAGAAGTCTTATGAAGGTGCTTTCTGAACAATACAACGTTCAAACAATGATGACACATACTGTAGACATATCTACATTGTTTATAGTAAAAGAGTATGTATCACAGTTTGATAAGACATTAGACAACATTGAACAAATCTATAGACAGTTGTCTACACATAATAAAGCCCCTAATAACAATACATACATCTTAGTAATTAACCTTACTACTCCTTGTGAGTATAGATGGGTAGCAACAATGCTAGACAGGCAGATTACCCATTATAATCAACTACTAATAGTTACAGCAGCTCAGAAAGATGTTCTGATGCTAGCTAAGTTGATACACAAATTACAAAACACATATACTGAGTATCATTCTTAGTACTCTCAAACGAAACAAGATACTGAACAAGGCAGTCTACAAACAAAAGGCAAAAGTGTAGCTAAAAGTAAAACAAAGCCTTATAATAAAGTCAAATGCTACAACTACAATAAGTACAAGCATATGTTAAAAGACTGTCAAAATCCTCTAACAAGCAAAACAACAGAAGCTTGAAAGAAAAAGTATAGGCAAACAGCTACTACTTCTACTACTACTACTATACTGTCTCAACCTGCACTTAATACAGTAGTATTCATTAGAGACAATAACAAAACAGTATTCATTAAAGACATTAATGAAACACTAATACTAGAGTCTACAATTGTAGAAGCCTCAGCATCAAGTTCTAGCAGCTTACCTGTTCAATCTGCTCTATCTACTGAATCCAACATATTTTCAGCATTCAAAGTACAAGAAGATAGTGTCATACAAGTAGACAACTTTATAAACTCATTTAACAATACAAAAGAAGTCATTAAGGAGTTCAATTACAATTCAAACATATGTATCAATACAATACATTGTAATGATACTAAACTAATACATTGTATTAATATATTGGACTCTGGTGCAAATGTACACACTACTCTATACTTGTTCTGTCTTACAAACGTTTGGAACTCAACCCTAATAAATGTTACAATTGTGAATAAATTATTATTCACACTTAGTAAAAGTAGAGTAATGACATTTAACATAAAACTACAAGACAAAGCTGATGAGCATACTAAGGTGAATACAATTTCACTACAAAACATATACTATCATCCCAATCTGAACTTCATACTTGTTAGTGAAGTACTATTATACAAAGTAGGATATGTTTTAACAAAAACAAACAATGAATGTATTATTTATTCTCCTACTCATACAAAGATTGGTGAAATACATGTATGAAATAACTTGTATATGATAGTTTCTCATCATAATAAACAATCTATTAACACAATCACTATTGTTGATTTACATTGACAAATGGGTCATGTTAATTTTGATTACTTGTACAAACTCATACAAGAGTATTCTGAGATTATAAGTCAAAGGATAACAGACAATAAAAATGTGTAGTGTACAGATTGTATCAAAGCAAACATACAATGTAATGAAATACCAAAAATATGAACAACACCTCTTACACAATCTTATAGAGATCATCTCCATATTGATATTTGAGGACCTGCCCTAGTACAAGCTTACAGCAAGTACAAATATCTTTTTACCATTGTAGATAATACTACACAATAGGTAACTATGCTACCTATGTAGCATAAAAGTAATGCTTTCACAGAATATGTAAAGTATACAATGAGACTCTTTACACAGTACAGTATAAGAGTTAAAACTCTCCAAAGTGATAATGATACAGTGTTCCTAAGTAAAGACTTCACTATGTATATTGAAAGTCAAGGAACAATACATAGATTAACAGTACACAATACACTATAGTAGAACAGAGTTGCAGAACGTATATATAAGACTATCTTTAACAGTGTACATACATGTCTGTTATCAGCAAAGTTACCTATGAAATTCTGAGTATATACAGTACAATATCAAACATTTATTCATAACAGAACACTGAGAGTTGCTATTAATTTTGTAACACTATATTACAAACAGTATAATGAACATTATCAAATAGATAATATACAAGAATTCAGCACATATTGTATTATACAGAACAAACGAATGTATAAACTACAACCTAGAGGCTAACACACACAATGGTTAGGTTATGATAACAACAGTAAAGGTCACTTAGTGTACTATGATAATAAAGTTACTGTCAAACACAACATACAATTCATAAACAAACTAATGTCTAGGATTGAAGGGGAGAATAATCATAACAATGATACATCAAACAATGATAAAACTCTTCCTAATAACAATAATAAAGATAAAGAACCTGTCATACAACACTCTACACAAGAGCAAAGACTAGTTAAACAAATTATAGGTTTAAATTACAAAGACAATATAAACCTAGCTATGTATCTAACAGAATTTAACAAATTCCTTAACAAAGTCTATAACAATCCATTAATGTATTACAATACTATAACATGTATAGACAAAGAACAGTAGATCAAAGCTATGAAGGATGAAATACAGTCACTTCAACAACAAAACATGTGGATATATACTATCCCCCCTACAAATACAAACATAATTGGAACAAAATTTGTCTATAAAATCAAAAGACTGGCTAACAGCTGAATAGACAAATACAAAGCACAATTTGTAGTGCAAGGATACACTCAAAAGAATGGAATAGACTTCTATTCTGACAACTTATTTGCTCTAGTAACAAAACTATCAACAGTACAATTATTGTTATCTTGGGCAGCATCTAAGAACTACAAAATACATTAGATAGATGTAAAATCTGTATATCTTTACAGAGAATTAAATGAGGACAAACTCATTTATGTGAAACTACTGTCAGGCAGGCTACTTACAGATATTAAACTTAGACAGGCATTACACTTAAATAAAGTGTTATACAGATTGAAACAAGTAGGTAGACAATAGTACAAGAAGATTACCAAACTACTGCTTAAGATTGGATTAGAACAAGCTAATTACAATCACACTCTATTTTACAAGAAACAAAATAATAAAACGATTCTTGTAACATTTATACACATTAATGATATTATGATTATTAGCAAAACTATTACTATAATAACAGTATTTAAACATGCATTAAGACAACACATTACATTTACTGACAGTAACAAAATACATTAGTTACTTAGTATTAAAATAAGCCAAGATAGACCTTAACAAATGATTAGCTTATAGCAAAAGTATTATATTGAAAGTATAATCAAGTGTTACCACTTTGAAAACGAAAAGGCACTACGAACGCCTATTACTCCTAGAATAGATTTATCTAACAATACAAACAATACATACAATACAAACGAAAGTAATAATGAAACAATACTATACATGAATATGGTAGGATTGTTAAGATAAGTTGTAGATTGCACACAGCCAGACATATCTTATATTACTGGGCAATTAGCATGCTACTTACAAAAGCCCTAAATGTATCACTACAAAGTAGTGAAACATTACTTTGCATATTTAAAATATACAACAAATTGTTGGCTTCAACTTGGAAGCACAAATGCTTTAAAACTACAAGGCTATTGTGATACAGACAGATGAATGACAGAAGGACATAAAGTAATAAATGGCTACATCTTTCAATTAGCTAAATCAACCATATCTTAGTTAAGCAAACAGTAAAACCTGGTACTACTATCTGTTTACAAAGCAGAGTTGTAAGCACTAGTGTATACTACTCAAGAAGCCATTTGGCTCAAACGATTTGCTGAAGAAGTACTACAGACTGAATCAGCACCTATTACAATTTATTACAATAATCAAGGTGTAATAAAGACTGTAAAGTCTGACAAAATAACATACAATGCTTGTACTAAACATCTTGATTTACAAAAAGACTTTGTGTAATGTTACATTCAAAACAATTACATCAATGTATACTATGTTCAATCACAGAACCAATTAGCAGACATCCTTACAAAAGCTCTCCACATCCTGCAGATCAAGCATCTAAACAAACTATTAGGCATATGGTCCTAGTTCTTAATTAATGCTTGAAGGGGAGTATTAGATTGTGCTCTAGATTAGGAAATCCCCAATTGCCTTTATGTAGAGTTACTACACTTGGAATGTCTTGGATTATCAGACTTTACTATGTAGTATATAAGGTAGACACTTGCTTGATGTCTCAATAAGAGAGAGTACTTGGGGCACTCCTGCTACACTTGTTAAAAATTGAGTAAAAATTGGCTGAGATACAGTACAAAATGTGA
>NW_006760386.1:5401506-5402398 GCF_000271605.1 Fomitiporia mediterranea MF3/22
AAGCCATTTGGCTCAAACGATTTGCTGAAGAAGTACTACAGACTGAATCAGCACCTATTACAATTTATTACAATAATCAAGGTGTAATAAAGACTGTAAAGTCTGACAAAATAACATACAATGCTTGTACTAAACATCTTGATTTACAAAAAGACTTTGTGTAATGTTACATTCAAAACAATTACATCAATGTATACTATGTTCAATCACAGAACCAATTAGCAGACATCCTTACAAAAGCTCTCCACATCCTGCAGATCAAGCATCTAAACAAACTATTAGGCATATGGTCCTAGTTCTTAATTAATGCTTGAAGGGGAGTATTAGATTGTGCTCTAGATTAGGAAATCCCCAATTGCCTTTATGTAGAGTTACTACACTTGGAATGTCTTGGATTATCAGACTTTACTATGTAGTATATAAGGTAGACACTTGCTTGATGTCTCAATAAGAGAGAGTACTTGGGGCACTCCTGCTACACTTGTTAAAAATTGAGTAAAAATTGGCTGAGATACAGTACAAAATGTGAATTTTCTATGTAACACTCATTTTTATTTTTTCTCTGAATCAAAACTAGATATATAAGCTTGGAAAACTGTTTATTCTAGTCGGATACATTAATACTTAATTTACATAGTCAATTTTTTGTGAATAGATTACTTATTCTGCTTTACTGAGAGAGGGCTAAAATGTGTAAAACTAACTATTTTACTTTATTCCCCCCCACACTCAATAAGTTATTCTTGACCTCAAACTGTATTCCTAAATTAAATATAAGTGTATTAGAGTAGTTTACAACATGTTTCATGTTAATATGTTGAGAATTGAGCTCAGAACAATTAGAGAGATTTTACTATAAGTACTCTACTTGTTTTATTTGTTCTGAGCTCAA
>NW_006760386.1:5402418-5462010 GCF_000271605.1 Fomitiporia mediterranea MF3/22
TTATATTTAATTTAGGAATACAGTTTGAGGTCAAGAATAACTTATTGAGTGTGGGGGGGAATAAAGTAAAATAGTTAGTTTTACACATTTTAGCCCTCTCTCAGTAAAGCAGAATAAGTAATCTATTCACAAAAAATTGACTATGTAAATTAAGTATTAATGTATCCGACTAGAATAAACAGTTTTCCAAGCTTATATATCTAGTTTTGATTCAGAGAAAAAATAAAAATGAGTGTTACATAGAAAATTCACATTTTGTACTGTATCTCAGCCAATTTTTACTCAATTCTCTCCTTTTTTGTTGGAATATGAAAGATATTTTATATTAATGAATTTAGCAACTTAAATCACACAAAATGGTTGAGTATTGATTGAGTTATAGTAAATTTTGTATTCTGACATGTTTAGTGTGACAAAATGTCACAAAACGCGTCAGTGCCAGGTATTTTGAAAACAGCAGTAACATGTATTACAATCAACAATACAATTACAGACAATACAGTATTAGTAAAATAATTAATATATATACAAACAGAACAGACACAAAAACTATAAGACATGTATTGGATACACAATACAAGACATGTATCAGATACACAATAAGTATCAGATATGAGATAATGATACATTGGATATTTAAGACATACAGACAGATAAATAATATAAAAACAAACAACTTATTAACTAAATACATATTATTATCAGGGTCTACACCCTTATTACTTGTGTAATAACCTAAGAATACACATTCTAACATATGTCTAAATATTACATTCACTCAAATTAGACTATTTCTGTAGATGGATAGATTGTAAGTGATTGAGGAGAATTACTCACATAGATTCTGTCTGATTTACAATAAATCCTTTTACTTCCTTTATGTATAACTGTATTTAGTTCTAGCTTACTCTTAAATAGTAGGTATTTTGTAACCAAACTAGACTTGACATCTTTAACACTTGGTAAAAATTGGACTAAAGGCTACAAACATACTAATAGTCATTTGTATTCTAGTATTGTATAGTCTAGTACTTAAATTTCTTTATTCATACCTATTTATAATTATATATTATTACTATCAACATTACCCAAGTATATGTTACTTTACTGAACCTTGTATATTATAGTATACACATACTTTACATACTTTGTGTGTCAATACCAGTATACTATACAGTAAAGAGACACAAGTATACATACAGTTACTGTTGTAGTGTCTCTTACAGTCAGTACTCACATGTGGACACTTTTACTATTCCTCCCTCAAATCTTACTCAATCTTTATAAACTTTTGTATGTATGTAGCTAGATATATAATGAATATATATTAGAAATTTTGAGACAAAAAATCGAGTAGAAAAGAACTTATCACACTTACATTATGAAGACTATAAGAAATTGAGTTTTTAGAGTGAAACAAATTCTTTCCCACACTTTGTACACCTTATAATAATTCAAATAATAGTACTAATAAGTTATAACTCTGTAGTATTGTTTATTAGAATGTATTTTATTTAAATATTTTTTTGTATAAGATTATTTGAAGTTTTAAGCAAGTTATAATGAATATTAGTATTAGTCCAATTTTAATAAATTAGAATATACAAATCTATTAATCTCTAACTTTATAATTTTTTATACACAATTCTATTTTCATAACTTATGAAATAAAGCTAATACTTATAATTATATACATTAGAAGTATATATTTCTTAGAAATTATAACTTAAATATTATTACTTGAATTTATATTAAGTGTTGTTTTTATAACTGTAAAAATTATAGTTTTTACAAGTATTAGTAGTAAAATTGATGTTGTTACAGTTCTCTACTCTTACACCTTCAGTTCTACAGGTTCTACACTCTTCTGTACTAGAACTCAGGACTTCTGCCCCTTAGAGACACTGTCTATAGACTATATGTGAGCTGACTCTTCTTATAACCTTTACTACTACCCCTCCTTACTTTATCATTCTGTTCCTTTGTCTACCCCTTCATTCTTTGCTCATTCTATAGTCTTCTACCCTTTGTCTATCCCTTCATTCTTTGTACCTTTATCTTTGACCTTCCTTTCTTTCATTCCTTGTAGCTCATTATTCTTAGTAGCTTACTATTCTCTGAGTACTCTTGTATAGTTTAGTATATATAGGTGTACAAGATCAGACTAGTCCTGTAGTCTTGATCTTGTCTACTCTAGGTAGTCCTGTACTCTTAGGCTCACTCTATATACTTTACACTTGTCTCACTCTCTCTTTCTGTCTGTTCTACAAGTTCTGACTATATTTTAGTACTTACATTCTGTATTTCTGTTATATAAGATAGTTGTAGTCTGAGTCCTCTTACTAAGCCTTCAAGTCCTCTCTACACTGTTACTAACATTAGATTAAGACTCCCTATTACTACTCTACAACTCTCCTATGTTTCAGGCATTAGTACACACTATTGTGTCAATCTCTTTTCCTTGTTCTAACTCTTTTACATTTTTAAATTTTAAACTTTCTAAACCCTTTTAAACTTTTACCACCCTTCTTCTATTCATTACCCCTTTTAGTTTAGTGTTAATTCCTTTATAGTGTAAACATGAACCCTTCTAAGCTAACTACTACCCCTACTGTTCTGCCAGATTAGCAGTTATGAGCAGACCTAGCTTAATACATGTAGACCTTTATTTAAGAGGCCTTTGTTAACTATATACTCCTAGTCTAGCTACAACCTGTTCTAATTGTTTTAGAAGTTACAACCTGTTCTAGAAAGAAGGTGTATGTAGCCTACTCTTCAGACTTTAATAGGTAGTACTTTAAGGACTTCTAGTACTAAGTTAAACTATACATAACTACTACTTTAACTAATCTATTCTTAGATCTTAATTGTGTCCTATTTGTTCTCTCCTTTATGAAGGAAGGCAACACAGCCACATGGGCCCAGAACTAGATTGAAGGCTATTAGATCAGAAGTCTGATCTAACTTCAGAATAATGAGTCATATTTGGATTTTATAAGACAGCTCTATACTTTCTTTATTAATCTGAACAAGAAGTATAATACACAGAACAAGCTTGTATCTTTGTGACAGGGCAAACATTCTACTAATACCTTCTTTCAGGAGTTCAATATTCTAGCCTAGAAGGTAGGGTTTAATAATGTCCTTATTAGAATACTTAAAAAAGCTCTTTACTTAGAATTAGTTAATAAGATTCTTAGAATAATACTAGAACTAATTACTTACACTAACTAGAAGACTCACACTATTTCCTTCAACCAAGCTATAGCTTGAATGTGTTAAGTCTGTGTAGAATGTCTATACATGTATTCAACTCTAACAGTTCTAAGCTCTTAGATCAATCTACTTATAATTTACAATTAATCTGTTCTGATAAACATTAGAGAAGCCTGAAAGTAAGAAGTATACTTTACCTACAGAAAGTTAGGGTACTAAATTAAGGACTGTCTACAGAAGTAATAGTATATCTGTCAGGTCATTAGAGTAATAATGAGTAATGAGTAGGATTTGTAGTAAGAAGCCTTTTCTACAAATCTAGAAGTCACTTTAGAACTCTTAGACTCTGACTATATACTCTAGGATTTTGTAAAGGCCTAACAGTGAATATAGTACTAAAGGGCTATGACTCAGATTTTTTAACAGCCACTTTTGATTCAATAGACACTATAGAATTAGGAGTAAATAAAGTAGAAAAAGTAGAAAACATAGAAAAAGTAGAAAATTATTTATTAAAAAGGAAAAAGCAAAAAACAAAAGTAGATAGTTCTCTTATTTCTTCTGATTCTTTTGATCCTTCTCTTTACACTTTATCCAAGTCTAAATCTATACAATCTAACCTACTACCTTTATATTCTAAGAACTCAGAATGTTTAGAATACTACTTAGCTCTGTTTACTACTTAGTAGTTTGTCTATAGTATTAAGTAGAGATAGTCTTAGCTAAGTTTACAGCTGAGAACATAGGTCTGTCCTTGTTAAAAGAGAGAGGTTAATAAGGAAATGTTAGTACATATACTTACTCTCTCAGACAATAAGACTGTATAAGTTGTATATTCCCTTTAGAACAAGTAGTAATTTATTAGAGAATGTTCTAAGTACTAGCTCTAAGTCTCTGTCCTCTTAGCTCCCTTCTTAGGATCCTCTCAGATCTGAACAATAGTTCTGGTAGACAGTAAATACACTAGTTTGTGTATTAACAAGGTCTTTATGTAGGAACATTATCTCTCTACTTAATACATTCTACTTCTAATCCTAGTATATAATATAGATAAAACCCTGAACCAGAACAGTTAGATTACTAAGTTTGTCCAACTACAGATAACTATTTAGGATTATAAGGAAAGTATTAAGTTTAGAGTTACTAATCTTAGAAAGACAAACATCTTTATTAGATTTGAATGGCTTAAGGCTTACAACTCTACTATTAATTAGTTAGAGTAAACACTTGTGTTTAATTAGTGTCCTAAGTCTTACAACTACCTTGTACTACTGTCCTAAGTAGATACAGATGTTTCTAATGTTACTAACAGTTCTGATAAAGGTGACTAGTTGTTCTTCTTTGACTAGGATAAATATGTGAACACATATTCTAGTTAAGGTAGAATAGAGTCAATCTGAAGAATTTCTAAGACAGAACCTGTCTAGAACCTACTCAGAACAACTCAACCCTAGAATACACATAGACTTAGCCTGCCAGATTTTGTCTAAGAGTTCCCTAAAGTCTTTAGTAAAGAGGAATTTGACTAGCTTTCTAAATATTACTCTTAAGACTATATAATTGAGTTAACTAAGAGTTTCTAACTTAAGGATTGTAAGGTCTATCTACTCAACAGAGATGAGTAGGAAGTACTTAATGAGTTCCTTTAGGAAAATCTTTAGAACAGTCAGATCCAACCCTTAAAGTTCTTTATAGTCTCTCCTTTCTTCTTTATTAAAAAGAAAGATAGAAAGCTCTACCTAGTCTAGGATTATTATTGTCTTAATAAGAGTACTGTTAAAAGTAAGTACTTACTCCCTCTGATTCAGGAGCTCATTAATAAGACACATACATTCAGAGTTTTTACTAAGTTGGACATTTAATAGGGATATAATAATATTTGGATCTAAGACAGAGATGAGTAGAAGGTTGTGTTCTAAACTAATTATAGACTGTACAAACTGACTGTAATGTTCTTTAAACTAACTAACTTGCTTACAATGTTCTAGTCATTCATGAATTACATTCTTACAGATCTGATTGACTCAGAGTATTGTCAGGAAAAAGTCTGTTTTCTTATATAACTTTATAGATCTTATATAATAAAATACACATTACTTATCAGTTTTATTGTAATTATAAGTATTTAACTCTATTATAAAGTAAAAGCAAGTCTTATATACTCTTATAAAAGCTCTATGAGTATTATTCATTAATATAATATGGTAAATGTATTATAATAGTCTTATATAAAGGGTATATACATTTTATTAGTTATATATAAAGAATAAAAGTACTGTAATAGTATTATACTTGAAGAAAAAGGTTTGTATCTAATATACAATATAATAAAGAGGTTTTTCTATACTTATAATTTGTATAAAACTTCTATTAATGTTTATAATATCTAGAAACTCTGTTTGAGAGGTTATAAACTTAATAAATATATAGTACTAGAATGTAATGTGCACATTACAATAGTATAATAAATATTAAGCAAGTTGCTTAGATTATGTAATCATTGAATATCACATAGGACTTAGTACTTAAATCTTAGTGTAGCACTTGTCCTTGTCATTCTCTATGCCTCTAACCACTATTGAGTAACCTTCTGCCCTATTACTATGTTGTCACTTCTAGTCTCTCTAGTCCAGTCCTCTGCTTGTAAGTATTCTACCAGCTTACACTCTGCCTGTAACAACCTAGACAATAAACATTACTGTATGTGTCTCTCCAATCTACTGTTGTAATGCCTGTACTGAGCCTCAGATCCTGTAACAACACCCTAGCTGACTATACTATCCTTCAACATAAAGTATAAGCAGCTAGTCTGTTTCATAATAACCTGTACAGTAGTTGCTCACCCCTCTCCTCTCAACATTTTTGTCTTCCTTCTACTCCTCTACACCCTGTGTTGCCTCTCCTTCATTGTCCTCCTTTTCTTCTTGTTTGCCTTCCTTTTGTATTCACATTTGCACATCTGTATTGTTGATCAACTTCTTCAATAATTCTATACATTTGTGTACTTCTTCCTACTCTGTAGTGTAGGCAACAATTGATAAGTAAAAGCTTACAACAATGTCTATGTACAACCTCTCCTATAGTGCCACCTTCTCTCTTACACTGTATGTGCTCTCCTCCCCCACCTATTCTGTGTTTGACATAACCCTAGACAGGTCTATTTAGTGTGCATTTACATTCCTCAGTACTGTAGATAGTACTATATTGAGTGTAGGCAGTAGCCTACCACTCACCTCAGTCTAACTAAGTCTGTCTGTGTTTTTCATTTTGTATTCTCCTCTCAAGCTGGAACATCCCAGAGATACACTCTTACAGTCATCCACAACAACTACTCAGTTTACTGTACCTCTGATTGTAAAACATAGTTAGAGTATACAATGTACACATACAGACACAGCTTTACTTACAGCCCAAATCAGCTTGTTCAACATTCCAGATCACAACCCTAGTGTACTACTCACACTCCCTACACACTATCACAATACATCCATCTCCTCACTCTAGTTAGCCACTCATACTAATGCTAACACTCACACTCACACCCTTAGCTAGACAGTCTCACAACTTCTCTCACAAGCACAACCTCAACCTGTACAACACATACAACCTTACAACTGACAGGCACACACAATTCAACTTGCAGGGACTGAGCAACAACCAAGTCTTAGTGATGAAGACCACATTAAACAATGTAAGAACACATTCATTGTCTTCTATTGTGAATGCTGTTTGAAAAAGAACAAGGTAGAGGCTACACTACCTGTAGAAGGCAACCTGGTAGCACAACATTAGTGTCAAGCTGACCTCTCCAAAACAATCTCACAACAATAGCATTTACTGTTTGTAGAGGAATGTAAGTACTGGGACAAACTTGTAAAGCAGGGGAAGAAAGAGTACAAGGAGATAAATACCCACAATACATCTATCAGTTATTGTGATTTGATAAGGTAGTAATACTTTTGCTCCTATTATAATGTATTAATATTATGTATTGTTGTTAGTAAAGAATAAAATATTTAAATAAAATATATATTGTATAATAAGCTATTCAGATAAGATATAAGCTGTAAATTAACTTATATAAGGATTATAAGATAGTATAAGAAATATTATACTATATTAAAAGAGGGGTGTAATATATACTATTATAGACTTTCCTAAGAACTATAATTCTTATATCCCTATTGTAAAGACATGTAATGTTTATTAATTCTCATAATATAAATCTATCTTATTACAACCTTATAGTATCTTTTATATATCTTATCCAATAAGGGGTGTAATAAATGTCATTATGAATAATATTGTTTTTTTACATATTTTAGATACATATAAGAGTATATAATAATTTTGACTTTCTCCTGACAATGTTAATGTGTATTTAGACAACATTCTAATCTTTACTCAGACAGTTGAGTACTATTACTAACTAATCTGAGCAGTTTTATAGTAGCTCTAAGATAATAAACTATTCCTCTAAGAAGTAAAGTGTTCTTTTGTACAGGAGTCAGTAGATTATCTAGACTTTGTAATTGGTAGAGGAGAGGTCTGTATAGATCTGACAAAGGTAACTGTAGTTTGGAACTAGCTACAACCTTAGAACCTGAAACAAGTCCAAGTATTCCTTAGGTTTACAAACTACTACTAATACTTTATTTAAGACTTTAGGACTATTGTCTGACCCCTTCACAATCTTACTAGCAAGAATGTTCCTTAGTAATAGAATGATTAGGAGCAGTCTACATTCAAGTCTCTCAAGTAGGCTATTACTAGTAAGTCTGTATTAGTAGTTCTAACAGTTGTAAACAAGTTCTAAGTTAAAGCTAACTCTTTCAACTTTACAAATAGAGTAGTACTGTCTTAGTTCATTAATAGAAAGTAGTGTCTAATAGTATTCTGATTAGAATCCCTCTCTACAACAGAACAGAACTACCCTATCTACAATAAGGAACTCTTTACAATTGTCTGTTCTCTAAAGGAGTAGTATTAATATCTCCTTAATACTGTACAAAAGTTTGAAATTTAGAGTGATCACCTTAATCTTCAATACTTCTAAGTACCTTAGAAGCTCAACTACTATTAGGCCTGCTAGATGTTAAAACTGTAGAACTATGACTTTGTACTAACTCACAAACTCAGAATACAAATAACAAAAGCTAATTTACTCTTAAGACAAGTAAGTTATAAAAAGGGAGAGAATAATAACAAAAATCTTGTTCTTCTAGACAATTCCTGTTTTGTGTCTGAGACAATCTGAGAGATCTGACTCAAATCCAAGAATGTTGACTTTGTTACTTACATACAACAAGCTCTAAAACACACACAGAATTAGGTCATAGTAAAGTAGTTAGAGAAGTAGGTTAGGGACTAGGAGGAGGATAAGGATGAACAGGTTTACTAAGAAGGCTAACTATATGTTCTGAAGGATTAGAAGCTGTAGGAAAACATTGTCTAAGCTTATTATAACAATCTGACTACAGAACATTTAGGTGAACACAAAAAATAGAAACTCAATACTTAGAACTACTAGTAGTTAGGAATATAGAGGGAAATCCTAAAGTATGTAACTAGTTATAATATGTACTAACAGACTAAGGCCTACTAGACAAGGGTTTAGACTCTCCTACATCTGTATTAGATTCTGGATCACTCTTAGGAAGAAGTCTTAGTAGACCTGATTAGTAAGCTACCTGAGTCTTAGGGTTACAATACTATCTGTGTAATTGTTAACTGATTCTCTAAGTAAGTCTATACAGTTCCAACCTGAACAGAACTCACTTCTGAAAATATAGTATACATTTATTAGGATTATGTTTTCTAGTTATACAGACTCTCTTAGAAGCTCATCTACAATTGTAGACTATAATTTGAGTCAAAATTCATATAAAACTTATACATACTTCTTAGAATTCAAGAGAATCCTTCTACTATATATTACTTACAAACTAATAGTTAAACCAAGTAAGTCAATTAAGAGATTAAGCTCTATCTCTGAATAGTTAGTGTAAGATATACTCACTTTACTAGTCCTAATCCTTAGGAATAGTAACAGAATAGAGTATAGAGGGTAAGACTTGTAAACTTGTAGAGTGAGAGGGTAGAGGAGTCCTACTTTAGTCAAGCTGCAAGTGTAGCCTAGTAGGTTGGTAGTAGAGTACTTCCAAGTACTAGGTAACTTAAGTTGATAAAACTATCTTTTGAGAGCCAAACTGGCCTCCTTATATACTTTTTGCTAGAGTGATGTTACTCTAGTAACTTTAGTAACTCCCTTCACTATTGTTCCTATAAATTAGAGCTGGCTAATCCTTTAGACTGTATACTACACTAGTTTGTGTCTTCTATTAATCTGCTAACACTAGTTTGTGTCTTCTTGTATCCTAGATTAATCTTCTAATAACTCCTTTACTGTATTGTTATGTCTTCTATACTTCCTCTCATACTTCTAATGACTCCTTATGAGTCCTCCTAACTAGTTATGCTGTGTAAGCTGTGTAATACTTTTCCTATAAAGTGGAGCTCTCTATTGTTCTATAGTCTTCTGTCTGACTTGACCTGTACTTCCTGTACACTAGTTTGTAATACACTTTCTCATAAGGTAGAGTATTATAACTTCTAATGACTCTTGTAATATAAAAGGCTGTGCTTCTGTACTGCCCCTAGAACTTACAATCAAAGTTCTAGACTACCTTGTGTACACTCTAGAACTGACAACCAATGTTCTAGATCTTTCCCTAAGTCTTCTTCAATAGACTTAGTTTAGGAGACAATTATCCTTATTAACTTCTAGCCTTATCTTTATGCTTCTGTATTTAATCATAGAACTTACAACCAAAGTTCTAGATTGTCTCATGTATTCCTCATGTTGTCCTCATATAGTTCTCATGTTTATGACTTTATTACTTTCCCATCTATATGGGCAAAGTGTATAAAGGAGACTACTTTCCTGTAGTCTCTTCTCAGAGCTCTCAGTTCCCTTTCCTTCACTAGTACTAGTCCTCCTCAAGTATAAAGCTTTAGAGTATTGGCTCTGACTCTTTACTAGCTTTAATAGTCCTTTGTCTTTGTACAAAGTGTTCCTAGCTAGTTATGTAGTTTCTCTCTAAGTAAGTATAATATTTTCCTTTTATTTCTTCAGGTTTTCTCCTAGTCTTTTCCTTTATACTTCTTACTCTGGACACTATACTCTTTCCAGATCCCCTCTCTATACAAGCATTATAAATGACTTGTCTTTGGTTAAGGTTATCAAGTAATACTGTGCTAGAGTATGTGTTTAACCTTAGAGAGATAAAGACCTTGTCCTCAGGTTTTGTTACCTTTTCCTAACTGACTTAGTACCTACTCCTTCCTGTCCCCTCTCTCTGCTAATAATTGATCACCCATTAGTAATGATTAGAGGTTAATAATGCTGAGCTAGAGTTCTTACTAAGTAGGACAACAAAGGTAGTCTAGTTGATCTGGCTAATCTCTAGACTTGTAACTAATAGAGTTTTGTATATAAACTACTTGGTCCCAAGTCTTGAGTTAAGCTTTTCCAAACTTAGTTACTGTATTTTACAATTCCTAACAGTTAGCTCTGACAGAATTCATACACAATAACTAGTAACACTCTGTAACAGGACAGTCTCTATTCTTTCTCAACTATGAGAGACATCTGTATTAGAGGACAGTTCTAAACTAGAACAGTAGTTCTAAATCTATAACAGACTTTACAGAATAGATACACAAGACTAGGGAGAATGTACAAGCTCTTTTAGAGAAGGTAGTATAGGTTATAAAGTAGAACTATAATTAGAAGAGGTCTGTAGCTAAGAATTACTAGCCTAGTAACAAAGTTATACTAGAAGCTACTAATCTGACTACAGATCACCTAATGAAGAAGTTGGACAACAAGTACTTTAGACCCTTTGTTATTAAAAAGAAGGTTAGTACCTCTGTCTACAAACTCTAACTTCTAACAATATGAAAGTACATACACTTAGTGTTTAACAAGGTTCTGTTGTCTTAGTACTATAATCCAGGTTTTCCTTTACAATAAAGACTCTTACTACCTCTACTAGAACTTATTAGTTCTGAACTGGAATACAAAGTAGAGTATATAGTAGATACTAAGCTAGTGTACAAAAAGCTCAAGTTCCTTGTTTACTAGAAAGGGTACCTAGTTAAAGAACACACTTAAGAACCTGCTAAGAACCTTACTCATACTTCTAAAGTAATCTGAGACTTTTATTAACTTTATCCAGGTGCTCTGTACAAACTCAGCCTTATGGATTTCCAAGCCCTACTGTTTCAACTTATGTCTAAACTACTAACTAAGTCTAATGTTTACTAATTAGGATGATTAGTTTTAGAGGGGGGGTAATGTTACAGTTCTCTACTCTTACACCTTTTAGTTCTACAGGTTCTACACCCTTCTGTACTAGAACTTAGGACTTTCATCCTTTAGAGACACTGTCTATAGACTATATACAGACTGACTCTTCCTATAACCTTTACTACTACTCCTCCTTACTTTATTATTCTGTTCCTTTGTCTACCCCTTCATTCTTTACTCATTCTATAGTCTTCTACCCTTTGTCTATCCCTTCATTCTTTGTACCTTTATCTTTGACCTTCCTTTCTTTTATTCCTTATAACTCATCATTCTTAATAGCTTACTATTCTCTAAGTACTCTTGTATAGTTTAGTATATATAGGTGTACAAGATTAGACTAGTCCTATAGTCTTGATCTTATCTACTCTAGATAGTTCTGTACTCTTAGACTCACTCTATATACCTTATACTTGTCTTACTCTCTCTTTCTGTCTGTTCTACAAGTTCCAACTACATTCTAGTACTTACATTCTGTATTTCTGTTGTGTAGGATAGTTGTAGCCTAGGTCCTCTTACTAAGCCTTCAGGTCCTCTCTATACTGTCACTGACAAATGTTATTATTTTGAAAAAATAGGTACATCCTTCAGATTAGACAGAATAAAGTGTATAATATTAGTATAACTGTAATAACTAAAGTAGAAAGAATATAAACTTAAAGTAAAGGAGGAAGAGCTTGATTAGTATTGTTATTACTGTTGTTTTCATAAATATTGTCACATGTGTGATTTGTGATTTTTGTCACACTAAGTACACTCAAATACAAAATCTATTATAACTTAACTGATACTTAACCAAATTACTTAATCTAAGTTGTAAAAATTATACTTTTAAAGTGTCTTTCATATTCCAGAAAACATAAAGTAAAATGAGCAAAATTTGAGTAAGATACAACACAATATGTGAGTTTTCCCTATATTTTATGTAAGGTACACAAAAGTTAAACTTGACAAGTAGTGTAACACATGTGATCAAACCCTAACTTCCTTTCCTGGCTCACAGACTGGTAACAAAACTTGTCCTACTATAAAGCAAAAATCAATAATGTAAGACTACAGAAATGTAGTAGATACAATTCTCTACATTTCTGTAGAACAGATTTTCAAAATTACAAAAAATGGAAAAGTTATAACAATCTCAACTTTTTCAATAATTAACAGCTTATTTTCTATTTTACTTTTATTTAGTAAAGTAAAAGAAAAAATTGAATTTTTCTTAAGTAGATTTTGGCTACTAACAAATAATATAACATAACTAATTATACTAAATATAGTATATTACAAATAAAATTACTAATCAAGTATTTATAATGCAAATAGGATGTGTTAGTACTTAAAGCCTACTACTGAAATTTAGCTTTAGAACTTGAATAGAGTATCTTATAAGGTTCAAATCCTCTAAATATATGTAATCTCTATTACTTCTGAGCCTTTGTCTATAAGGGGCTTCTGGTGATGTTGGTGAAGCTCACAATTTTGGCTGCAGGGTCCTTCCATATCGGGTAAGCGAGGGTTGTGACTGTGACGTGACATGGCTTGTCGAATTTAACTTTTGTGTACCTTATATGAGTTTTCCTGGCCCTCAAACTGATTATACAATACTATAAACTAGTCTAAATGAAGAATATAACTTTATTGTTAATTTACATATTGAATTCTAACTAGGATACAGAATACACATATAAGTATAATACATATTTAAGTTTGCTAAAATTGAGCATTTTCCCCCAACCTCTCTAGACTCAGGGAAGGTTCTTCTGAGTATTATTCATGTTTGTAAATTTATTATAAACAAAATATATTAAATATAAGTACTTTTATAAGTTATAGTAAAGTTATATAAGTTAGAGAAGTACTATCAAAGTAGTATATAGAATAATGACTTTCTACTTCATTTGAACTAGAAATCCATACTAAGTCTATTAAAACTGTTTGAAACTAGTCTAATTTATTTAGAATGAATTTACAAACATGAATAATACTTAGAAGAACCTTTCCTGAGTGTAGAGAGGTTGGGGGAAAATACTCAATTTTAGCAAACTTAAATATGTATTATACTTATATGTGTATTCTGTATCCTAGTTAGAATTCAATATGTAAATTAACAATAAAGTTATATTCTTCATTTAGACTAGTTTATAGTATTGTACAATCAGTTTTAGGGTCAGGAAAACTCATATATATGAAATATAAGGAAAACTCACATATTGTGTTGTATCTTACTCAAATTTTGCTCATTTTACTTTATGTTTTCTGGAATATGAAAGACACTTTAAAAGTATAATCTTTACAACTTAGATCAAGTAATTTGGTTAAGTATTAGTTGAGTTATAATAGATTTTGTATTTGAGTATACTTAGTATGACAAAAATCACAAATTGTGTGTGTGACAATATTTATAAAAACAATAGTAAATAGTAAAGTACTTATAACTTTATAAGAGGGGAGAGATTAATAAACAAAAACAGTAGCTCAATTTGTTATGGTTCTTTACTCTTACACCTTCAGTTCTACAGGTTCTACACTCTTCTGTATTAGAACTCAGGACTTCTGTCTCTTAAGAGTACTGTCTATAGACTATATACAGACTGACTCTCCTTATAACTCTTACTACTACCTCTCCTTACTTTATCATTCTGTTCCTTTGTCTACCCCTTCATTCTTTGTTCATTCTATAGTCTTCTACCCTTTACTTATCCCTTCATTCTTTGTACATTTATCTTTAACCTTCCCTTCCTTCATTTCTTTGTGGCTCATCATTCTTAGTAGCTCACCATTCTCTGAGTACTCTTGTGTAGTTTAGTATATATAGGTGTACAAGATCAGACTGGTTCTGTAGTCTTGATCTTGTCTACTCTAGATAGTCCTGTACTCTTAGACTCACTCTATATACTCTACTCTTGTCTTACTCTCTCCCTCTATCTGTTCTACAAGTTCTGACTATGTTCTAGTACTTGTGTTCTGTATTTCTGTTGTGTAGGATAGTTGTAGCCTGAGTCCTCTTACTGAGTCTTTAGGTCCTCTCTACACTGTTACTAACATTAGATTAAGACTACCAATTACTACTCTACAACTCTTCTACATTTTAAGTATTAGTACACACTATTATATTAATCTCTTTTCCTTGTCCTAACCCTTTTACATTTTTAAATTTTAAACTTTCTAAACCCTTTTAAACTTTTGCCACCCTTCTTCTATTCATTACTCCTTTTAGTTTAGTGTTGATTCCTTTATAGTGTAGACATGAACCCTTCTGAGCCAACTACTACCCTTACTGTTCTACTAGATTAGTAGTTACAAGCAGACCTAGCTTAATATGTGTAGACCTCTATCTAAGAGACTTTTACCATCTATATACTCTTAGCCCTCTTAGAACCTATTCTAATTGTTCTAGAAGCTACAACCTGTTCTAGAAAGAAAGTGTATGTAGCTCACCCTTTAGACTTTAATAGGTAGCACTTTAAGGACTTCTAGTACTAAGTTAAGCTATATATAGCTACTACTTTAACTAATCTATCCTCAGATCTTAGTTGTGTCCTATTTGTCCTCTCCTTTATAAAGGAAGGCAATACAGTCACCTGGGCCTAAAACTGGATTAGAAGCCTGATCTGACTTTAGAACAATGAGTTGTATTCAGACTTTATAGAGTAGCTCTGTACTTTCTTTATTAATCTGAACAAGAAGTATAATATACAGAACAAGCTTGTGTTTTTGTAACAGAGTAAACATTCTACTAATATCTTCTTTCAGGAGTTTGATATCCTAGCCTAGAAGGTAGGATTTGTACTTAGGTTTAATAATATTCTTATTAGAATGCTTGAAAAAGCTCTTCACCTAGAACTAGTTAATAAGATTCTTAGAATAATACTAGAACTGATTACTTACACTGATTAAAAGACCTGTACCATTTCCTTCAACCAAGCTGTGACTCAAATGTGTTAAGTCTGTACAGAATACTTATATATACATTCAACTCTAACAGTTCTAAGCTCTCAGATTAATCTACTTGTAATTTGTAGTCAATCTGTTCTAATAGACATTAGAGAAGCTCAAAAGTAAGGAGTATACTTTGTCTACAGAAAGTCAGAGTACTAAATTAAGGACTGTCTACAAAAGTAATAGTATATCTGTTAAGTCATTAGAGTAATAATGAGTAACAAGCAGGATTTATAGTAAGAAGCCTTTTCTACAAATTCAGAAGTTACCTTAGAACTCCTAAACTCTGACTATATACTCTAGGATTTTGTAGAGGCCTAACAGTGAATGTAGTACTAAAGAGCTATAACTCAGATTTTTTAACAGCCACTTTTGATTCAATAGACACTGTAGGATTAGAAGTAAATAAAGTAAGAAAAGTAAAAAAGGTAGAAAAAGTAGAAAAAGTAAATTAAGAAAATTATTTATTAAAAAAGAAAAAGTTAAAAACAAAAGTAGATAGTTCTCTTATTTCTTCTGATTCTTTCAATTCTTCTCTTCACACTTTATCTGAGTCTAAATCTGTACAATCTAACCTACTACCTTTGTGTTTTAAAAACTCAGAAAGTTTAGAATACTATCTAGCCCTGTTTACTACTTAGTAGTTTGTTTATAGTATTAAGTAGGGATAGTCTTAGCTGAGTTTACAGCTAAGGACATAGGTCTGTCCTTGTCAAAAGAGAGAGGTTAATAAGGAAATGTTAGTACATATACTTACTCTCTTAAACAACAAGGCTGTACAAACTGTACATTCTCTTTAGAACAAGTAGAAATTTATTAGAGAACATTCTAGATACTAGCTCTAAGTCTCTGTCCTCTTAGCTCCCTTCTTAGAATCCCTCTAGATCTGAACAATGGCTCTAGTAGACAGTAGATACACTAGTTTGTACATTAATAAGGCCTTTATGTAAGGATACTACCTTCCTACTTAATACATTCTACTTCTAATCCTAGTATATAATATAGACAGAACCTTAAACTGGAATGGTTGGATTACTGAGTTTGTCTAACTACAGATGATTATTCAGGATCATAAGGAAAGTATTGAGTTTAGAGTTACTAACCTTAGAAAGACAGTCATCTTTATTAGATTTGAATAGTTTAAGACTTATAACTCTACTATTAACTAGTTAGAGTAAACACTTGTGTTTAATTAGTGTTCTAAGTCTTACAGCTACCTTATACTACTGTCACAAGTAGATACAGACACTTCTAATAGTACTAACAGTTCTAATAAAGGTGACTAGTTGTTCTTCTTTAACTAGGATAAATATGTAGACACATATTCTAATTAAGGTAGAACAGAGTTAATCTGAAGGATTTCTGAGACAGAACTAGTCTAGAACCTACTCAGAACAACTCAACTCTAGAACACACATAGACTTAGCCTGTCAGATTTTGTTTAAGAGTTCTCTAAAGTCTTTAGTAAAGAGGAATTCAACTAGCTTTCTAAACATTACCTCTAAAACTAAGGGTTTCTAACCTAAGAATTGTAAGGTCTATCTACTTAATAGAGATGAGTAGGAAGTACTCAACAAGTTCCTTTAGGAAAATCTTTAGAACAGTCAGATCTGACCCTTAAAGTCCTCTATAGTTTTCTCTTTCTTCTTTGTCAAAAAGAAAGATAGGAAGCTCTACCTAGTCTAGGATTATTGTTACCTTAATAAGAATACTATTAAAAACAAGTACCTACTCCCTCTGATTCAGGAGCTCATTAATAAGACACATACATTTAGGGTTTTTACTAAGTTGGACATTTAATAAGGATACAATAATATTTGAATCTAAGACAGAGATAAGTAGAAGACTGTGTTCTAAACTAATTATAGATTGTACAAACCAACTATAATGTTCTTTAGACTAACTAACTTGTCTACAACATTCTAGTCATTCATGAATCACATTCTTACACTAACATGCTCTAAGTTAATCAAATCTGTGTATCTGGACAACATTCTGATCTTTACTTAGACAGTTAAGCACTATTACTAACTAATCTAAGTAGTTCTATAACAGCTCTAAGATAATAAACTATTCCTTTAAAAAGTAAAGTATTCTTTTGTACAGGAGTCAGTAGATTATCTAGACTTTGTAATTAGTAGAGGAGAGGTCTGTATGAATCTGGCAAAGGTAACTGTAGTTCAGAACTGGTCACAATCTTAGAACCTGAAACAGGTCTAAGTATTCCTTAGATTTGTAAACTACTACTAACACTTTATTTAAGACTTTAGTACTATTACCTAGCCTCTTCACAATCTTACTAGCAAAGATGTTCCTTAGTAATAGAGTAATTAGTAGTAGTCTGTGTTTGAGTCTCTTAAGTAGGCTATTACTAGTAAGCCTGTATTAGTAGTTCTAACAGTTGTGAACAAGTTCTGAGTTAAAGCTGACTCTTCTAACTTTGTAAATAGAGTAGTACTGTCTTAGTTTATTGACAGAAAGTAGTATCTGATAGTGTTCTAATCAGAATCCCTCTCTGTAACAGAACAGAACTACCTTATTTACAATAAGGAACTCTTTACAATTGTCTGTTCTCTAGAGGAGTAGTATTAATATCTCCTTAGTACTATGTAAAAGTTCAAAATTTAGAGTAATCACCTTAATCTCTAATACTTCTAGACACCTTAGAAGCTCAACTACTGTTAGGCCTACTAAATGTTAGAACTGTAGGACTATAACTTTGTACTAACCTACAAACCTAGAACACAAATAACAAAAGCTAATTTACTCTTAAGACAAGTAGGTTATAAAAGGGGAGAGAATAATAATAAAAATCTTGTTCTCCTAAACAATTCCTGTTTTGTATCTAAGACAATCTAAGAGATCTGACTCAAATTCAAGGATGTTAACTTTATCACTTGTATATAATAAGCTTTAAGACACACACAGGACTAGGTTGTAGTAAAGTAGTTAGAAAAGTAAGCTAAAGACTAGGAGAAGGATAAGGATGGACAGGTTTACTAGAAAGGCTGACTGTACATTCTAAAGAATCAGAAGCTGTAAGAGGACATTGTCTGAGCCTATCACAACAATCTGACTACAGGACATTTAGACTAACACAAAATACAAAATACAGGAACTTATTACTCAGAACTACTAGTAGTTAGAAATGTAGAGAGAAATCCTAAAGTATATAACTAGTTATAATATGTACTAACAGACTAAGGCTTACCAGACAAGAGTTTAGGCTCCTCTACATCTGTATCAGATTCTGGATCACTCTTAGGAAGAAGTCTTAGTAGACCTGATTAGTAAACTACCTGAGTCTTAGGGTTACAATACTATCTGTATGATTGTTAACTAATTCTCTAAGCAAGTTCATACAGTTCTAACCTAAACAGAACTCACTTCTAAAGGTATAGTGTACATTTATTAGGATTATGTCTTCTAGTTGTATAGACTCCCTTAGAAGCTCATTCACAATCACAGACTGTAATTCAAGTCAAAATTCATACAGAACTTGTACACACTTCTCAGAATTCAAAGAAACCCTTCTACTACATATTACTTGTAGACTAATAGTCAAACTAAGTGAGTTAATTAGGAGATCAAGCTCTATCTCTAGATGTTCATTAATCATTAGTAGTCAGATTGGTCTGAATAGTTAGTACTAGTAGAATTTGTGTACAATAACTAGTGACACTCTATAACAGAACAGTCCCTGTTCTTTCTTAACTATAAGAGACATCTGTATTAGGGAACAGTTTCAAACTAGAACAGTAGTTCTGAATCTGTAACAGACTTTGTAGAACAGATGTGTAAGACTAGGGAGAATGTATAAGCTCTTTTAGAGAAGGTAGTATAAGTTATAAAGTAGAACTATAATTAGAAGAGATTCATAACTAAGGATTACTAGTCTGGTAACAAAGTTATACTAGAAGCTACTAATCTAACTACAGATTGTCTAATAAAGAAGTTAGACAACAAGTACTTCAGACCCTTTGTTATTAAAAAGAAGGTTAGTGTCTTTACCTATAAACTTTAACTTCTAACAATCTGAAAGTATATACACTTAGTGTTTAACAAGGTTCTGTTGTCTTAGTACTATAATCTAGGGTTTCCTTTACAACAAAGACCCCTACTACCTCTACCTAAACCAGAATATAAAGTAGAGTATATAGTAGATACTAAGCTAGTATACAGAAAGCTCAAGTTCCTTGTTTACTAGAAAGGGTACCTAGTTAAAGAACACACTTAGGAACCTACTAAGAACCTTACTCATACTCTTAAGACAATCTGAGACTTCTATTAACTTTATCTGGGTACTTTGTACAAACTCAGCCTTACAGATTTCTAAGCCCTACTGTTCTAACCTATGTCTAAACTACTAACTAAGTCTAATGTTTACTAATCAGAATGATTAGTTTTAGAGAAAGAGTAATGTTATAGTTCTCTACTCTTGTATCTTCAGTTTTATAAGTTCTACACCCTTCTGTATTAGAACTCAGGACTTCTGTCTCTTAAGAGTACTGTTTATAGACTATATATAGGCTGACTCTCCTTATGACTCTTACTACTACCCCTCCTTACTTTATTATTCTGTTCCTTTGTCTACCCCTTCATTCTTTGTTCATTCTATAGTCTTCTACCCTTTACCTATACATTTATCTTTAACCTTCCCTTCCTTTATTTCTTTGTAGCTCATCATTCTTAGTAGCTTACTATTCTCTGAGTACTCTTGTATAGTTTAGTATATATAAGTATATAAGATCAGACTAGTTCTATAGTCTTAATCTTGTCTACTCTAGATAGTTCTATACTCTTAGACTTACTCTATATACTCTACTCTTGTCTTACTCTCTCCCTCTGTCTGTTCTACAAGTTCTGACTATGTTCTAGTACTTACATTCTGTATTTCTGTTATGTAGGATAGTTGTAGCCTAGGTCCTCTTACTGAGTCTTCAGGTCCCCTTTATACTATTACTAACACAACTCTCAGAAGAGGAAGGAATATACTCTAGAGTAGTACTAGTATACTCTAAAGATATAGAGATAGAGTGAGAGTGAGAGGTAGAGAGGAGAGTAAGAAGAAGATAGTAGAATAATATTAAATAATTCAAGTCATTATAATAAGCCTGTTCTTATAATATAAACATTAATTTCATTAGTAAATAAACTTAATAAGCTTAATAGAGTATAATTACTTTTTTTTCTTAGTCAAATTAGTCTAAATTGAATCAAGTTTGAATTTGTATACTAAGAATATGTATTAGTAACAGTATAGAGAGGACCTGAAGACTCAGTAAGGGGACTCAGGCTATAACTATTCTACACAATAGAAATACAGAACACAAGTACTAGAACATAGTTAGAACTTGTAAAACAGACAGAGAGAGAGAGTGAGACAAGAGTAGAGTATATAGAGTAAGTCTAAGAGTATAGGACTACCTAGAGTAGACAATATTAAGACTATAGGACCAGTCTAATCTTGTATACCTATATATACTAAACTATACAAGAGTACTTAGAGAATAGTAAGCTACTAAGAATGATGAGTTATGAAGAATGAAAGAAAGGAAGGTCAAAGACAAAGGTACAAAGAATGAAGGGATAGATAAAGGGTAAGAGACTATAAGAGGAACAAAGAATGAAGGGGTGGTTAAAGGAACAGAATAATAAAGTAAGGAGGGGTAGTAGTAAGAGTTAGTCTACATATAGTTTATAGACAGTACTCTTGAGAGACAGGAGTCCTGAGTTCTGGTACAGAAGAGTGTAGAACCCTTAGAACTGAAGGTGTAAGAGTAGAGAACTATAACATTACCCTCCTCTCTAAAACTAATTGTCCTGATTAGTAAACATTAGGCTTAGTTAGTAGCTCAGATATAGGTCAGAACAGTAGGGTTTAGAAATCTGTAAGGCAGAGTTAGTGTAGAGCACTCAGATGAAGTTAATAAAAGTCTTAGATTGTCTTAACAGTATGAGTAAGATTCTTAACAGGTTCTCAAGTGTGTTCTTCAACTAAGTACCCTTTCTAGTAAATAAGGAACTTGAGCTTTCTATACACTAGCTTAGTATCTATTATGTACTCTACTTTGTATTCTGGTTCAGAACTGATGAGTTCTAGTAGAGGTGGTAAGGGTCTTTATTATAAAGGAAAACCCAGATTGTAGTACTAAGACAATAGAACCTTGTTAAATACTAGGTGTATACACTTCTATATTACTAGAAGTTAGAGTTTGTAGACAGAGGTACTAACCTTCTTTTTAATAATAAAGGGTCTAAAGCACTTGTTGTCCAACTTCTTTATTAAGCAATCTGTGGTCAGATTAGTAGCTTCTAGTATAACTTTATTACTAGGCTAGTAATCCTTAGCTGTAGACCTCTTCTAATCATAGTTCTACTTTATAACTTATACTATCTTCTCTAAAAGAGCTTATACATTCTCCCTAGTCTTGTGTATCTGTTCTACAAAGTCTGTTACAGATTCAGAACTACTGTTCTAGTTTGGAACTGTTCCCTAATACAAATGTCTCTCATAATTAAGAAAGAACAGGGATTGTCCTGTTACAGAGTATTACTAGTTATTGTACACAAATTCTGTCAGAGCTAACCATTCAGACTAGTCTGACTACTAATATTTAATAAACATTCAGAGATAGAGTTTGATCTTCTAATTGACTCACTCAGTTTAACTATCAGTCTGTAAGTAATATGTAGTAAAAGAGTTCCCTTGAATTCTGAGAAGTGTGTACAAGTCTTATATGAATTTCAACTCAAATTGTAGTCTACAATTGTGAATAAGCTTCTGAGAGAGTCTGTACAACTAGAAGACATAATCCTAATAGATACATACTATACCTTCAGAAGTGAGTTCTGTTTAGGTCAGAACTGTGTAGACTTGCTTAAAGAATCAGTCAACAATTATACAGATAGTATTGTAACTCTAAGACTTGAGTAGCTTACTAATTAGGTCTACTAAGACTTTTTCCTAAGAGTGATCTAGAATCTAATAGAAATGTAGGAGAGTCTAAACCCTTATTTAGTAGGTCTTAGTCTGTTAGTATGTATTATAACTAGTTACATACTTTAGGATTTTCCTCTATATTCCTAGCTACTAGTAGTTCTGAGTAATAAGTTCCTGTGTTTTGTGTTAGTCTGAATGTTCTACAGTCAGATTGTTATAATAAGCTCAGACAATGTCCTCCTACAGCTTCTGATCCTTCAGAACATACAGTTGGCCTTCCTAGTAAACCTGTCCATCCTTATCCTCCTCCTAGTCCCTAGTCTACTTTTCTAACTACTTTACTATAATCTAGTCCTGTATATGTTTTAGAGCTTACTGTATATAAGTAATAAAGTCAATATTCTTGGATTTGAGTCAGATCTCTCAGATTGTCTCAGACACAAAACAGGAATTGTCTAGGAGAACAAGATTTTCATTATTATTCTCCCCCCTTTTATAACTTACTTATCTTAAGAGTAAATTAGCTTTTGTCATTTGTATTCTAAGTTTATAAATTAGTATAAAGTTATAGTTTTGTAGTTCTAACATCTAGCAGGCCTAGTAGTAGTTGAGCTTCTGAGACACTCAGAAGTACTAGAGATTAAGGTGATTACTCTAAATCTTAAACTTTTGTATAGTACTAAGGATGTTATGATTCTCTACTCTCTTACCTTCTGTTCTGAGGGTTCTACACCCTTCTGTACTAGAACTCAAGACTTTTGTCCCTCAGGGGTGCTGTCTATAGACTATATGTGTACTGACTCTTACTACTACCCTTCCTTACTTCATCATTCTATTCCTTTGACTACCCCTTCATTCTCTACTCATTCTATGATCTCTTACCCTTTGTCTATCCCTTCATTCTTTGTACCTTTATCTTTAACATTCCTTTCTTTTATTCTTCATAGCTTATTATTCTTAGTAGCTCATACTCTCTAAGTACTCTTGTATAGTTTAGTATATATAGGTGTATAAGATCAGACTAGTCCTGTAGTCTTGATCTTGTCTACTCTAGGTAGTCCTGTACTCTTAGACTTACTCTATATACTCTACTCTTGTCTCACTCTCTCTCTCTGCCTGTTCTGCAAGTTCTGACTATGTTCTAGTACTTACATTCTGTATTTCTGTTGTGTAGAATAGTTATAGCCTAGGTCCTCTTGCTGAGCCTTCAGGTCCTCTCTACACTGTTGCTAACATCAGATTAAGACTCCCTATTACTACTCTACAACTCTCCTACATTTTGAGTATTAGTACTTACTATTGTGTTGATCTCTTTTCTTTGTCCCAACCCTTTTACATTTTTAAATTTTAAACTTTTAAACCCTTTTAAACTTTTGCCACCCTTCTTCTATTCATTACCCCTTTTAGTTTAGTACTGATTCCTTTATAGTGTAAACATAGACCCTCCTATACTGACTGCCACCCCTACTGTCCTGCCAGATCAGTAGTTACAAGCAGAACTAGCTCAATACATACAGACCTCTATCTAAGAGGCCTTTACTAACTACATACCCCTAGCCCCTTTAGAACCTGTTCTGATTGTTCTGGAAGTTGCAACCTGTTCTAGAAAGAAAGTGTATGTAGTCTACCCTTTAGACTTTAATAAGTAGCACTTTAAGGACTTCTAGTACTAAGTCAAACTATACATGACTACTACTTTGACTAATCTATCCTTAAATCTTAATTGTGTCCTATTTGTCCTCTCCTTTATAAAGAAAGGTAATACAACCACCTGGGCCTAGAACTAGATTGAAGGACATTAGATTGGAAGCCTAATCTGACTTTAGAACAATGAGTCATATTCAGAATTTATAGGACAGCTCTATACTTCCTTCATTAATCTGAATAAGAAGCATAATGTGTAGAACAAGCTTGTGTCTCTATAACAGGGCAAACATTCTACTAACACCTTCTTTCAAGAGTTTGATATCCTAGCCTAGAAGGTAGGATTCATACTCAGGTTTGATAATGTTCTCATCAGAATGCTTGAAAAAGCTCTTCACCTAGAACTGGTTAATAAGATTCTTAGAATAATGCTAGAACTGGTCACTTACACTGAGTAAAAGACACACACCATTTCCTTCAACCAAGCTATAGCTTGGATACATCAAGTCTGTACAGAATGCTCACACATACATCCAGCTCTAACAGTTCTGAGTCCTCAGATTAATCTGCCTGTAATTTGTAATCAATCTGTTCTAATAGACATTAGAGAAGCCTGAAAGTAAGGAGTATACTTTGCTTACAGAAAGTCAGAGCACTAAATTAAGGACTGTCTACAAAAGTAATAACATATCTGTCAGGTCATTAGAGCAATAATGAGTGACAAGCAGGATTTGTAGTAAGAAGCCTTTTCTACAAATCTGGAAGTTACCTCAGAACTCTTAGACCCTGACTACATACTCTAGGATTTTGTAAAGGCTTAACAGTAAATGTAGTACTGAAGAGCTATGACTCAGATTTTTTAACAACTACTTTTGACTCAATAGACACTGTAGGATTAGAAGTAAATAAAGTAAGAAAAGTAGAAAAAGTAGAAAAAGTAGAAAAATAAATCAACAAAATTATTTATTAGAAAGAAAAAAGTTGAAAACAAAAGTAGATAGTTCTCCTATTTCTTCTGATTCTTTTGATTCTTCTCTTTACACTTCATCCAAGTCTAAATCTGTACAATCTAACCTACTACTTTTGTGTTCTAAGATCTTAGAATGTTCAGAATACTACCTAGCCCTGTTTACTACTCAGTAGTTTGTCTATAGTATCAAGTAGAGATAGTCTTAACTGAGTTCACAGCTAAGGACATGAGTCTGTCCTTGTTGAAAGAGAGAGGTTAATAAGGAAATGTTAGTGTATATACTTACCCTCTTAGACAATAAGACTGTACAAGCTGTACATTCCCTTTAGAACAAGTAGTAGTTCATCTAAGAATGTTCTAAGTACTAGCTCTAGGTCCCTGTCCTCTTAGCTCCCTTCTTAGGATCCTCCCAGATCTGAATAATAGCTCTAATAGACAGTAGATACACTAGTTTGTGTATTAATAAGGCCTTTGTATAGGAACACTATCTTCCTACTTAATGTGTTCTACTTCCAATCCTAGTATATAATACAGACAGAACCCTAAACCAGAATGGTTAGATTACTAAGTTTGTCTAACTATAGATGACTATTTAGGATTATAAGGAAAGTATTAAGTTTAGAGTCACCAACCTTAGAAAGACAGATGTCTTCATCAGATTCAAATGGCTCAAGGCTTACAACCCTACTATTAACTGGTTAGAGTAGACACTCACATTTGATTAGTGTCCTAAGTCTTACAACTACCTTACACTACTGTTCTGAGTAAATACAGACACTTCTAATGTTACTAACAGTTCTAATGAAAGTGACCAGTTGTTCTTCTTTAACTAGGATAGATATGTGAATACATATTCTAGTCAAGGCAGAACAGAGTTGATTCAAAGAATGTCTAAGATAGAACCAGTCTAGAACCCTCTTAGAACAACTCTACTCTAGAACACACACAGACCTAGCCTACTGGATTTTGTCTGAGAGTTCCCTAAAGTCTTTAGTAAAGAGGAATTCAACTAGCTTCCTAAACACTATCCTTAGGACTATACAATTGAATTGACTAAGAGTTTCCAACCTAAGGATTGTAAGGTCTACCTACTCAACAGAGATGAGTAGGAGGTGCTTGACAAGTTCCTTCAGGAAAATCTTTAGAACAGTTAGATCTGACCCTCAAAGTCCCTTATGGCCTCCCCTTTCTTCTTTGTCAAAAAGAAAGATAGGAAGCTCTGTCTAGTCTAGGATTATTGTTGTCTTAATAAGGGTACTGTCAAAAACAAGTACCTGCTTCCTCTGATTCAGGAGCTCATTAATAAGACACATACATTTAGGGTTTTCACTAAGTTGGATGTTTAATAGGGATACAATAATATTTGGATCTGAGACAGAGATGAGTAGAAGGCTGTATTCTGAACCAATTGTAGATTGTACAAACTGACTATAATGTTCTTCAGACTAACCAACTTGCTTACAACATTCTAGTCATTCATGAATCACATTCTTACAGATCTGATTAACTCAGAGCATGTTAGTGTGTATCTGGATAACATTCTGATCTTCACTCAGACAGTTGAGTACTACTACTAACTAATCTAAGCAGTTCTACAACAGCTCTAAGATAATAAACTGTTTCTCTAAGAAGTAAAGTACTCTTTTGTATAGGAGTCAGTAGATTATCTGAGCTTTGTAATCAGTAGAGGAGAGGTCTGTATGGATCCAGTAAAGGTAACTACAGTTTGGAACTGGTTACAACCTTAGAACCTGAAACAGGTCTAAGCATTCCTTAGGTTTGTAAACTACTACTAATACTTTATTTGAGGCTTTAGTACTATTGCCCAGCCCCTTCACAATCTCACTAGCAAAGATGTTCCTTAGTAATAGAATGATTAGTAGTAGTCTGTGTTTGAGTCCCTGAAGCAAGCCATTACTAGCAAACCTGTATTAGTAGTTCTGACAGTTACAGACAAGTTCTGAGTTAAAGCTAACTCTTCTGACTTTGTAAATGGAGTAGTACTGTTCTAGTTCATTAATGGAAAGTAGTGTCTAATAGTATTCTGATTGGAATCCCTCTCTGTAACAGAACAGAACTACCCTATCTATAATAAGGAACTCCTTACAATTGTCTGTTCCCTAGAGGAGTAGTGTTAATATCTCCTTAGTACTGTACAGAAGTTTAAGATTTAGAGTGATCACCTTAATCTTCAATACTTCTGAGCACCTTAGAAGCTCAACTACTACTAAGCCTACTAGATGTTAGAACTGTAAGACTATGACTTTGTACTGACTCACAAACTCAGAACACAAATGATGAAAGCTAATTTACTCTTAAGACAAGTAGGTTATAAAAGAGGGGAGAATAATAACAAAAATCTTGTTCTCCTAGACAATTCCTGTTTTGCATCTGAGACAATCTGAGAGATCTGACTCAAATCCAAGAATGTCAACTTTGTCACCTGTATATAGTAAGCTCTAAGACACACACAAGACTAGGTTATAGTAAAGTAGTTAGAGAAACAGGCTAGAGATTAGAAGGAGGATAAGGATAGACAGGTTTACTAGGAAGGCTGACTGTATGTTCTAAAGGATCAGAAGCTGTAGGAGGACATTGTCTAAGCTTATTACAACAATCCAACTGTAGTACATTTGAGCCAACACAAAATGTAGGAACTTATTACTTGGAACTACTAGTAGCTAGGAATATAGAGGGAAATCCTAAAGTATGTGACTAGTTACAATATGTGCTAACAGACTAAGGCCTACTGAACAAGGGTTTGGGCTCCCCTATATCTGTATTAGATTCTAGATCACTCTTAGGAAGAAGTCTTGGTAGACCTGATTAGTAAGCTACCTGAGTCTTAGGGTTACAATACTATCTGTATAATTGTTGACTGATTCTCTAAGTAAGTCTATATGGTTCTAACCTAAACAGAACTTACTTCTGAAAGTATAGTATGTATTTATTAGGATCATGTCTTCTAGTTGTACAGACTCCTTTGGAAGCTCATTCACAATTGTAGACTATAATTTGAGTCAAAATTTATGTAGGACTTGTATGTACTTCTCAGAATTCAAGGGAACCCTTCTACTACATATTACCTACAGACTAACAGTCAAACTGAGCAAGTCAATCAGGAGATTAAGCTCTACCTTCAGATGTTTATTAATCATTAGTAATCAGATTAGTCTGAATGGTTAGCTCTGACAGAATTTGTACACAATAACTAGCAACACTCTATAACAGGACAGTCCCTGTTCTTCCTCAATCATAAGAGACATCTATACTAGGGGACAGTTCTGAACCAGAATGACAGTTCTGAATTTACAACAGACTTTGTAGAACAGATACATAGGACCAGAGAGGACACACAAGCTCTTTTAGAGAAGGTAGTACAGGTTATAAAGTAGAACTATGATTGGAAGAGGTCTACAGTCAAGGATTACCAGTCTGGTGACAAGGTTATGCTAGAAGCTACTAATCTGACCTTAGATTGTCTAATAAAGAAGTTAGACAACAAGTGCTTTAAACCCTTCATTATTGAAAAGAAGGTTAGTACCTCTGCCTACAAACTCTAACTTCTAGTAACATGGAAGTGTATACACTCAGTGTTTAATAAGGTTCTACTGTCTTAGTACTATAATCCTAGTTTTCCTTCACAACAAAGACCCCCTCTACCTCTACTAGAACTTATTAGCTTCAAACTGGAATACAAAGTAGAGTACATAGTAGATACTAAGTTACTGTGTAGAAAACTCAAATTCCTTGTTTACTAGAAAGGGTACCCAGTTAAGGAGCACACTTGGGAACCTACCAAGAACCTTACTTATACTCTTAAGACAATCTGAGATTTTTATTAGCTTCATCCTAGTACTCTGTACAAACTCAGCCTTACAGATTTCCAAGCCCTACTGTTCCAACCTATGTCTAAGCTACTAACTAAGTCTAATGTTTACTAATCAGGACAATTGGTTTTAGAGGGGGGGTAATGTTATGATTCTCTACTCTCTTACCTTCTGTTCCAAGGGTTCTACACTCTTCTGTACTAGAACTCAAGACTTCTGTCCCTCAGGAGCACTGTCTATAGACTATATGTATACTGACTCTTACTACTACCCTTCCTTACTTCATCATTCTATTTCTTTGACCACCCCTTCATTCTCTGCTCATTCTATAATCTCTTACCCTTTGTCCATCCCTTCATTCTTTGTACCTTTATCTTTGACATTCCTTTCTTTCATTCTTCATAGCTTATCATTCTTAGTAGCTCATACTCCCTGAGTACTCTTGTGTAGTTTAGTATATATAGGTGTACAAGATCAGACTGGTCCTGTAGTCTTAATCTTGTCTACTCTAGGTAGTCCTGTACTCTTAGGCTCACTCTATATACTCTACTCTTGTCTTACTCTCTCTCTCTGCCTGTTCTACAAGTTCTGACTACATTCTAGTGCTTGTATTCTGTATTTCTGTTGTGTAGGATAGTTGTAGCCTGGGTCCCCTTACTGAGCCTTTAGGTCCCCTCTATACTGTTACTGACAAAGGAGATATTAATACTACTCCTCTAGGGAACAGACAATTACAAAGAGTTCCTTATTATAAATAAGATAGTTCTGTTCTGTTGTAGAGAGGGATTCTAATCAGAATACTATCAGACACTACTTTCTATTAATAAACTGAGACAGTACTACTCTATTTGCAAAGTTGGAAAAGTTGGCTTTAACTCAGAACTTGTCTACAACTGTCAGAACTACTAATACAGACTTACTAATAATAGCCTACTTAAGGGACTCAAACACAGACTACTACTGATTACTCTATTACTAAGGAACATCTTTGCTAGTAAGATTGTGAAGGGGCTAGGTAATAGTACTAAAGTCTTAAATAAAGTATTAGTAGTAGTTTACAAACTTAAGAAATGCTTAGACTTGTTTCAGGTTCTAAGGTTGTAACCAGTTCTGAACTACAGTTACCTTTGCCAGATTCATACAGACCTCTCCTCTACTAATCACAAAGCTTAGATAATCTACTAACTCCTGTACAAAAGAACACTTTACTTCTTAGAGAAACAGTTTATTATCTTAGAGCTGTTATAGAACTGCTCAGATTAGTTAGTAATAGTACTTGACTGTCTGAGTGAAGATCAGAATGTTGTCTAGATACATACTAACATACTCTGAGTCAATCAGATCTGTAAGGATGTGATTCATGAATGACTGAAACATTGTAAGCAAGTTAGTTAGTCTGAAGAATATTATAGTTAGTTTATACAATCTGTAATTAGTTTAGAACATAGTCTTCCACTCATCTCTGTCTCAGATCCAAATATTATTGTATCCCTATCAAACATCTAACTTAGTAAAAACTCTAAATGTATGTGTCTTATTAATAAGCTCCTGAATCAGGGGGAGTAAGTACTTATTTTTAACAGTACCCTTATTAAGACAATAATAATCCTAAACTAGGTAGAGCTTCCTATCTTTCTTTTTGACAAAGAAGAAAGGGGAGGCTATAAAGGACTTTGAGGGTCAGATCTGACTGTTCTAAAGATTTTCCTGAAGGAACTTGTTGAGTGCCTTCTACTTATCTTTGTTGAGTAGGTAGACCTTACAATCCTTGAGTTAGAAACCCTTAGTCAATTTAATTGTATAGTCCTAAAGACAATGTTTAGAAAGCTAGTTGAATTCCTCTTTACTAAAGTCTTTGAGAAACTCTTAGACAAAATCTAGCAGACTGGGTCTATGTGTGTTCTGGAGTAGAGTTGTTCTGAGAGGGTTCTAGACTGGTTCTGTCTCAGACATTCTTCAGATTGACTCTGTTCTGCCTTGACTACATTATGAAAAAGTCTTAAGTATTGTATTCACTTGTAATCCTATACATTTTGTACCTTTTATAAAATTTGTCAATGTTAATATAATCTTCATAGGGGGTTAAGTAATGATAGTACAATGTTAAATAAGTAAACAAGAATACTTTTAAAACTTGGCAATTACAATTATAATTGTGTAAATTGTCAAGTTATACAAGTGATTATAATATACTTTCTAAGATTACAAGGTTAAGACATACTTATTAATTTGTGACAGTATAATATTTACTTATAATACTTATAAGCCATTACAAGCATTTGAATCACTTCCTTTTGCTTTGGATACAATTTTTTATCAAATAATTTATAAAATATAATTATATTTAATTATTTAATACAAAATAATAAATGATACATTATTTCTACAGTCCTGACCCCTACACTACTAGTAGCCTCTGCCTTGTTCTTTTGTGAGCAGAATTTGTGTTGGAAAAGGATGAACACATCCTTTAACTGTTTGATGTAGTCTTTGTCACTGTGTTTGGCCATTACTCAGGACCTGTGAGTCAAATTGTGTGTGTGTGTAGGTTGAGGTCAAGCAGGTTGTAAAGGTTGAGACTACACCTGTTAGACAGGTTTAGAGTAGTTAGTAAGTATTAATAGGAGAGAAAAGGTGGACATACTGTAACAGTATGTAGCAAGTGTGAGTAGTGTATGTAGGTTGAGATCCAGAGTATTGAATGAGTTGATTCAGGCTACAGACAAAGCTGTATCAGTACACATATGCTACATATTCTGACTGTGACATACAATTGGAGGAGTAGTGAACTGAGTCATTGTTGTGGATTGATCTCTGAGACATACTAGCTTAAACAGAGAAGGCAAAGTGGAATGTATTGACAGACTCTACTCAGGAGGGGTAAGTAGCAGTCTACTGCTTCTGTTCAATATAGTGTTGTCTACTACACTAAGGAATGTAAATACATGTAGGGTGGACCTGTCAAGAGTGACATTAAGTATGGAATGGGTGGGGAAGGAGAGTGTGTACAGTGTCAAAGAGAGGGTTGTACTATAGGAGTAGTTGTACATTAGTATTGTTGCAAGTGTACACTTGTTGACTGTTGCTTACACTACAGAGCAGGAAGTACACAAATGTATGAAAACATTAAAGAAGTTGTTCAGTATTAGTCAACAATACAGATGCACAAATACAAATGCAAAAAGGAAGGCAAGTGTAAACAGAGGAGGACAACAAAGGAGAGACAACACAAGCAGTAGAGTAAGGAGTAGGAGGGATGGAAGAGAGACAAAAAGTTGGGAGGAGAGGGGTGAGTAACTATTGTGCAAGTTATTATGAAGTGGACTGGCTGCTTACACTTTACAATGAAGGACAGTGTAGCTAGCTCAGTTGTGTTGTTACAGGATCTGAGGTTTAGTACAAGCATTGTAGTGGCAGATTAGAGAGACAAATACAGTAATGTTTATTATAGACAGTATACCTACTAGAGGATGCTTGTAGACAGAGGACTAGGCTAGAGAGAATAAGAGTAACAACATAGTATTAAGGGAAGAGGGTTAGGGAGATGGTGGAGGTAGGAGGAAAAGGAGTGACAAGAGTAAGTGTGTCATTATATGCACTCAATCTTCAGTACTCAATTATGTAATCACTTCAATATATTGTTTAAAAGTAAAACCAAATTATTTTATAAGTCTGACAGAGTGATTGTTATCAATATTAATATATATAATTGTATATTATCTTACTAGAAGTATTGTAATTAACTTACAAGTACAATGTATTACTTTTATGACTATTATAATCAATCAACTATTGTTACAAATAACTTATAATATAATTTTAGCAGATTATAATAAGAGTTAAGTGCTTGTATCTCACATGTAATGTTGTAATAATACTATTAGTAAGCTTACTTGCTCTAAAACATGTTTGTAGTTTAATAGAAACTTTGTATATTTCTTACATTTATATACAATCATTATAATTACATTATAAGTAAAATATAAGTATTATTTTAGAATGTAATGCTTATGAAATCATTTTATTAGATTACTTTTGCTATTATTAAATACATTTGTTGTAACTTTTTCATGATGTAGAATATGTGTCTACATACTTATCCTAGTCAAAGAAGAACAACTAGTTACCTTTATCAGAACTGCTAGTAACATTAGAAGTGTTCACATTCAATCAGAACAGTAGTACAAGATAGTTGTAAGACTTAGGACACTAATTGAACACAAGTGTCTACTTTAACTAGTTAATAGTAGGGTTGTGAGCCTTAAGCTATTTGAACCTAATAAAGACATCTGTCTTTCTGAGGTTAGTAACTCTAAACTCAATACTTTCCTTATAATCCTGAATAGTTATCTGTAGTTAGACAAACTTAGTAATCTGACCATTCTGGTTCAGAGTTCTGTCTACATTATATACTAGGATTAGAAGTAGAACATGTTGAGTAGGGAGGTAGTGTTCCTACATAAAGACCTTATTAATGTATGAACTAGTGTATCTACTATCTACTAGAGCTATTGTTTGGATCTGGAGGGATTCTAAGAAGGGAGTCAAGAGGATAGGGACTTAGAGCTAGTGTTTAGAACATCCTCTAATAAATTGCTACTTGTTCTAAAGGGAATGTACAGCTTGTACAGCTTTGTTGTCTAAGAGGGTGAGTATATATACTAACATTTCCTTATTAACCTCTCTCTTTCAACAAGGACAAACCTATGTTCTCAACTGTGAACTCAGCTAAGACTATCCCTACTTAATATTACAGACAAACTACTAAGTAGTAAACAGGGCTAGATAGTGTTCTGAACATTCTGAGTTCTTAGAATACTAAAGTAGTAGGTCAGATTGTATAGATTTAGACTCAGATAGAGTACAAAGAGAAGAATTGAAAGAATCAGAAGAAATAAGAGAACTATCTACTTTTGTTTTTGACTTTTTTCTTTTTAATAAATAATTTTGTTAATTTACTTTTTCTACTTTTCTTACTTTATTTACTTCTAATCCTACAGTATTTATTAAATCAAAAGTGGTTGTTAAAAAATCTAAGTCATAACCCTTCAGTACTACATTTACTGTTAGGCCTCTACAAAATCCTAGAGTATATAGTCAGAGTCTAAGAGTTCTGAGGTGACTTCTGGATTTGTAGAAAAGGCTTCTTACTACAAATCCTACTTATTACTCATTATTACTCTAATAACCTGACAGATATACTATTACTTCTATAAGTAGTCCTTAATCTAGTGTTCTGACTTTCTATAAGTAAAGTATACTCCTTACTTTTAAGCTTCTCTAATATCTATTAGAACAGATTGATTGTAAATTACAGGTGAATCAATCTAAGAACTCAGAACTGTTAGAGTTAGACACATGTATAAGTGTTCTGTACAGACTTGACACATCTAAGCTACAGCTTAGTTGAAGGAAATAACACACATCTTCTAATTAGTGTAAGTGATCAGTTCTAACATTATTCTGAGAATCTTATTGACTAGTTCTAAGTAAAGAGCTTTTTCAAGCATTCTAATAAGAACATTATTGAACCTGAGTACAAATCCTACCTTCTAGGCCAGGATATCAAACTCCTGAAAGAAGGTATTAGTAGAATGTTTGCCCTGTTACAGAGACACAAGCTTGTTCTGTACATTGTACTTCTTATTTAGATTAATGAAGAAAGTACAGAGCTGTCCTATAAATTCTAAGTATGACTCATTATTCTAAAGTCAGATTAGGCTTCTAATCCAATGTCCTTCAATCTAGTTCTGAGCCCAGGTGGCTGTATTGCCTTCCTTTATAAAGGAGAGGATAAATAAGACACAATTAAGGTCTAAGAATAGATTGGTCAAAGTAGTAACTATGTATAGTTTAACTTAGTACTAGAAGTCCTTAAAGTGCTACCTATTAAAGTCTAAAGGGTGAGTTACATACACTTTCTTTCTAGAACAGGTTGTAACTTCTAGAACAATCAGAACAGGTTCTGAGAGGGCTGGGAGTACATAGTTAGTAAAGGTCTCTTAAATAAAGGTCTGTACATATTAAGTTAAGTCTACTTGTAACTGCTAATCTAGTAGAACAGTAAGGGTGGTGGTTAGTATAGGAGGGTTCATGTTTACACTACAAAGGAATCAACACTAAACTAAAAGGGGTAATGAATAGAAGAAGGGTGGTAAAAGTTTAGAAGAATTTAGAAAGTTTAAAATTTAAAAATTTAAAAGGGTTGGGACAAAGAAAAGAGATTGACACAATAGTACATACTAATACTTAAAACATAGGAGAGTTGTAGAGTAGTAATAGACAGTCTTAATCTAATATTAGTAACAGTGTAGAGGGGACCTAAAGACTTAGTAAGAGGACCTAGGCTATAACTATCTTACACAATAGAAATACAGAACACAAGTACTAGAATATAGTCAGAACTTGTAGAACAGACAGAGTGAGTGAGTGAGACAAGAGTAGAGTATATAGAGTGAGTCTAAGAGTATAGAACTATCTAGAGTAGACAAGATTAAGACTATAAGACTAGTCTGATCTTGTACACTTATATATACTAAACTATATAAGAGTACTCAGAGAATAGTAAGCTACTAAGAATGATAAGCTATGAAGAATGAAAGAAAGGAAGGTCAAAGACAAAGGTACAAAGAATGAAGGGATAGACAAAGGGTAAGAGACTATAGAAGGAACAAAGAATGAAGGGGTAGTCAAAGGAACAGAATAATAAAGTAAGAAGGGGTAGTAGTAAGAGTCAGCCTACATATAGTCTATAGACAGTACTCTTAAGGGACAGGAGTCCTAAGTTCTAGTACAGAAGGGTGTAGAACTCTTAGAACTGAAAGTGTAAGAGTAGAGAATTATAACAATATGTACATAGATATAGTAGCAAATTCCTTTCCTACAGAGTGTTCACATATAGGTCAGACACATTAAATGACACTTTTTGACTTGTCATTTTATAAAATTAATAAAATATTTAATTTACTATTTTTTACAAAAATAAAACAAACATTTTGTAGAAAAGATGTTTTAATTTATAAATATATTTTTTTGTACTGTACAAGAGTTGTAACAAATAGTAGTAGGTGAAATAGCCTTAAATCAACTATATAGGACACTGTGACAGTATACATACTCATTTTATTTGTTTAGTACATGAGAGATTTATACTATCTAAAGCTTATATAGTTTTAAAGAAGTTTGTGTATGTTAAAACAGTCTCATAATCTTGTAACCAAACTTGTTGAGCCTATTCTGTCCTGTTCTACTGTTACAATAGTAGTAGCTACTGTTGTAGGACCAGGTGTCTGAAAGTGTTTATTAGTGAATATATAATTGAGGAAGAATCTTTGTGTCAGTATAAAGAGTCACAGGTTTATTAGATCTCCTTTATTCAAATACAGTTATTAACTGTTCCTTTGAACACCAACTTTAAATTTGATTGTATTTTACTCTACACAAAAAATTAGGAAAAATTAAGCTGTAATTAGGAATTAAATAGTAATAAGAGTATGTCTGAATTTTTTCAGACTATTAGGATTTGTAGAAAAATTAAAATGAATGTAGTAAAAATGAGAGGATTTGTTACAAAAACCACTCCTTTGAACACTCTGTAACACAGTGTTACACTAGTACACATTCATCCTCCTCACTCTTATACTCTCAACTTGTACTCTTATGTTCACTCTCAGTACACTCCTCTTACTTTATTTTGTATGTGTAATTGTTCTATAACTTTATCTATAACTCTAAGTGTACTTCTAACCTTGTTTATTATACTTACACAGGTCTGAGTTGTATTCACCTTATCTAGATACTACTTCTTTGTATATAGTACTGTCTATGCCCCTCTCTTATAGTAGACACTCCTAGACTTGTTTCTTTGTTAGTCTAAATAGTTTAGAGCTCTAGTAAGCCTTTAGAAGCCCTTCTTCCTTCTATATAGTGTATTTATCATATTATTTAGTAAAGTCTTTATTATAGTATGTCTTAATTTGTTTCTATTTACTTTTGATTGTATTATTAACATCCTTCTTCCTTTTAGCCTCCTCCTTTTATACATAGGCCTCCTTCTCCTCTTTATCTTTCAACTCCTTCCTCTATCTAAGCTTTTCCCTAGTCTTATCTAAGGTTATAATCTTTAGTATTCTATTATTAAAAACTTGTAAGTTCTCTGTTGTTTTTCCTTTCTCCTTCTTGTATAGAGCATTCTGAAGCCTAACATTAAGAAGAGAGGCTAGAACAAGCTGTGCTTAAGCCCCTTCTATAATACTATAACTGATTTTAATGTACTAACATGTTTGAGTAATGTTCTTAGTAAGTTCCTTAACTTCTACTCTAAGTTCTTGTCCTACTAACTGATCTAAGTACAGGTCTATAAGCTTCTAGTCTGGATCTTCAAGATGTGAAGGATCCTTCTCTAGTACAAGTAGTGAAAGTGTTTCTAAAAAGGTAAGTTGTTCTTTCTTTACTAGAAAACTTTCAAACACTAACATTACTAGTAATAAGTATATTAAGCACATTTGTTTTGTTAGTGTGTACAAGGATGGATCAATTGCTAGATTAATGATAGGAACCTGTAGTAACATAATAATACTACTACTATAAGAGCTAGTATCTAGATAGGTCTGTAGTAGTAGTATAATAATACTACTATTATAAGAACTAGTGTCTTAACAGTCTTGAATGTAAGATAACAATATAGAAGGTGTAGTTACTAGTAAGTGTGTTAATACATTAACATTAAAGCTTGTTGGAGACTGATAGTAAAATACAGTCATAATATAATAGACTAGAGTAGACAGTAGTAAGAGAAAGGAGGAGGATGTAGAACCAACTTTACTTAGTTGTAACTGTTCTGGAGAAATGACATCCTGGTTAAATGGATGTATTCCTGTAACACAGAAGGCAGATTGAATAGTATACTAGTTAAAGGCAAGTAGAAATACTCTTCCAAACAGTCCTAAAAAGTCTTACTTTCCTATACATTATAATGTATGTGTTTCAAATTTGTTAATAAGATTTCTCCAAATCTGTTTCATCTTAGCAAAGCACACTATATTCAAGCCCTATAATGTATACATGTAATGAGGTGAGTATGTAAGAATACAGACATTACTTGTAACAGTCACATTAAGAAGGTTAAGAGAGTAATAAGAGCTATAACTATTAAGAATAAGAACTCAAGTATGTCCATTTGCCTACTCTCTTGTACTTGACTCAAACTGATTCTGGAACCAGTCTAGAGCAATTTCACTGTCAGTCCAGCCATTAGGAGAGCAAGTAAACCTATTAGGCAAGTTAGTCTCTTTCTTTTAGAAAGTATGTTTACTTACCTAGTATTTATAACATTATTTTCTGTTCATTTAGACTAGATATTCTGACCTTTGAAGATGATAACTGGCTTCAGGTAAGTGCTATTAGTACAGATTGTAATGATAGTAGTTACAGTCTCTCTATTTGCCCCTCCTTGCTTGTACTGAATCCTTTTCCCTCTAGCTCTAATAACACACCTTATACTATTATTAGCTAGAGGAAACCCAGACTCATCCATTCTAAATATGTTCTCAGGTAAGACTCCTTTCTTTAAAATTTTGTCCTCTACAATGTTAAACCACTTATGAACAGTTGTAGGGTTCAATCTGTTTGCTTGTTGAATATTCAGGGGAGAACTCTAGTAAGTCTTCAATTCATTATAGTAACACTCAAGGAATTGCTGAACAAATGTAGGTCCACACTCTAAGTACTCAGGTCCATTTTGTGCCTCAAGCAAACAGTTTGCTGTATGTTGAACATTATTGCAAGTGAAGGGGCAGCCTTGGTTAGAAGAAATCTGTATTAGTTGAGTAAGTACTATTTCATCCTCCTTACTTAGCTTTGTCTTTAAAGTATTAAACTCCAAAATAGACTTTTTTCCAGCCACCCTATTTCTTAATGTACCCATTGTCACTCCTTCAAACATGTCAGCAATTTTTCAGAGCCCTTGATGCTTGTCCAGTAGCTGTTCTAGCTTGGCCTGATACATTTCCATAGTAGTAACAATATTTTTTTCTTTTTTTTCTTTTCCTTCTCTTCTTTGTAGTGATTTAGATTTAGCAGACTTTGTCATGAATGTAGAGTTGTTAGAGAATGAGGAAACAAGAGGAAAAAAAGTGTATTTAGTATAACAGACTATAGCTTTACCAATGTGTCATAATTCATTAACCTAGTGTTTTGAGTAATGAGGTCATTCATGCTGATCATTTTTCAGCTGTCACGCTTTTAGAGTAGTCTCAACAAATTGTTCAATATTAATTTAAATACACACTCAATATCCATAATAAAAGATAAAAATTGTAGCTATGATACAGAAGAATACAAATATGTAGTTTTAAATTTGAATTATTGAGCAGAAGCATCTCAAAAAAAAGTTGTTTACAGTCATATAATTTGAATTCACTCATTTTTACTGGTTTTGATTTTCTGTACAAATAAGTACTGAATATTTTTGCTTCAAAATTCATATACTTAAAGTAAAAGTATAGCTCTAAGTAATTATATTTTTTTGAGATTTTACAGTAAGTTTTTGTAGAGTTAAGGGGGGGTGTTCAAAGGAACGGTTAATGACTGTACCTCGTCACAAGATCGATAAGTACGGTGACGCGAAATCCGGCGACCTAGACCTCAGTAATCGCCATTACCTGAACCTCACACTTTGTAATCGTGTTCTATCCTATCAGTATGATGAAAGTAGACGTGCTCAGGAACTGTCAGGAAGCTCAAATAGACCTTCGCATTGAATGGCCTAGTACTACTCGGACCGGCCGGCTAGAACTCTTTACCAGCTTAACTTGGATCTTTGACGTCAACCAATGCACCTCTCTAAAACTAATCATGTCGAATAAACTCTACATTCCTCGAATCGAGTCACGTCCGCTACACCATTTGTAAAGAGTGCATTTAGCTGACAATCGCTTTTTGGTCACCAGAATCTCGAGGTCCGACGTGGATTGGCTGGACCGAAAGCCGAGCACACCCGATGGTGTGTAATCGATGGCCCGAAGGCTCCTTAAAATCTGTTTACCAAATGCCTCTATCTCAATTTCCCCCAGGTTTCGTCTCACGATCCCACCTACATTGCACTGTTTCACCTGGCACATTGCAAGATCGCCACTCGTTTGCTTGAGGGGACCGGGATTTAATTGGTTGTCCGCCATTTCGTTTCGCTGCTCTTGCGACCTCGAAGGTCCGCCCGAGAAATTGCGTCAGCAAGTGTGCTTTTCCCCTCAAAAGTCAAAAACGAATTTGACAAGGCTGACCGGTCTGGGCTGACAGAATAACCGTACTGGTGGATATACTGTACAAAATAAAGGATGTCATCGCCGTCACTGCCCCAGCACTTCCTGTCGTTGCCACGTCCGGACGCTGCTTCCGGACCGCCTACTGGAGTTCCAGACACAACGACAGTCGCGGCGCACGATTTCGACGTTGATGCGCGGACGGGCTTTATGCCCCCGCAGCAACCCCTTACACGGCTTCCTGAGCAATGGGCAGCTTGGGAGGAGGCGCTTGAAGAGGCAATTGCGAAAGGGCTGAAGCTCGGTAGTGCAAGAGACCTGACAACTGAAGACGAGCTTGTGAATGAGGATTGGCGAGAACGAGTAAGAGAGGTATGCATATAGCCTAACTGCTGCTTGTTTCAGCAACTAATGTCGCAGTAGCTTCCCGTACTTTCAGCAACAGAACTGAAGGCTTCAGAAACATTGCTGAGACGTGCACACCTTGTATTGGCTTGGATTATGCATTTCTATATCAATACGCTTCCTTCCACTGCCCCAATTATCATACCCCGACCAATTTCACTTCCCCTCCTCGAAGTCTCAAGTTACATGGCTCTCCCACCAATCCTCACGTATTCCGATGATGTCTTGTACAATTGGAAGATCAAAGATGTCCCAGACGGTCAATCTCCGCTACCGACGATGCACAACATCGCCATTCAGACGACGTTCTCGTCTTCTCGGTCGGAGGAACACTTCTACCTCGTTCCTGCATATATCGAACTTCGAGGCGCTGTTGCACTGTCGCTTATGTCGTTAATCATGGACGAAGCTTTCGTTCATGATGACCTTGCACTTCGACGTATTATTCGATATCTGCAACACCTCGCTCGAGTTATAGACGGTTTGACCGAGATATTAATGACTATGCGGGATGAATGCGATCCAGAGGTATTCTATCACGAGGTGAGACCATGGTTCAAGGGACAGGACTCAATGCATGGTGGACGTAAGTGGGTATTCGAAGGTGTTGGTGATGAAGGATACGAGCATTTGACGCATCCGACGGAGTACGACCTACATGGACCCAGTGCGGGGCAGAGCAGTCTTATTCACGCCATCGATATTTTCGTCGGAGTCGGTAGCGCCTCTCCTTCCGGTACAGACACAGACTCGGAGCAAGCTCATGACGGGAAGGGGAAGAACCGTGACTCCTTCCTAGCTCGCATGCAGAACTACATGCCCCGCCACCACCGCGCCTTCCTCCGTCATCTCGCAGCAAACCCACGACCTCTCCGAGCACTTGTTGAAGCCGAAACAATAGTGGGACGTAACCCAGAACTCCTTGCTGCCTACAATGCTGCTGTTAAAGCGTTACGTACATTCCGTGATGCACACTTACGGATCGTTGCAATGTACATTGTAGGTCCGTCTAGACGTGTTGAAGCAGGAGAGCGATCTGTTAACCCTGCAAAGAGGGCCGAGGTGTCTGCTACCGTTGCTGGCGTCAGTGCAACTTCGCACCCTTCGGTGGAGGAAGCAGCGAGCTCTGCAGAGAAGGGGACAGGCGGGACGAACGCAATGACTTTCTTGAAAGGAGTTCGGAATCGGACTGCTCGTGCTATTATAGAGAAGGAATAAGGATATTGTTATTAATGAAGTGAAGAAACAGGTCAAAAATGGTTAATGGTTAATGGTTATGGAATACAATCGAGCAAGCTTTTCTTTATTAGATATGTACTCTTCATTATAGGCAATCCAGGACTTGATAAATCAGACAGGAGTAACTGGTAGAGAATCGAAGAAGGGTTAGGAAGGTGGAGTGTTTAGAAAAAATCACGATCACTTATTGTGCATCTGTTAAATAGATTTTAATGTTCTTTTTCTAAAAAAATGTGAATACTAGCTATCCAACTTTTATAGACACTGACTCGATTATACACTTGTTCCTTAATACAATTTTAATTAACAATATTATCTCCCCTCCTAGACGAATAATCATCTATGAGCGAAACACCACATCAACTCATCGACCCAACACTCAATCCCAATCCACTTCGACACAGATATAAAGATAGATACGTATTATTATTAGTCAATGTTCCGTGCCCGCACGGTTACACGACAAAGACAGAGAGGGAAAACAGAACCAGCAAGTAGAAGTTGGAACTTATATAGAAAAGAGAAGCAAAACGAGTGGAGAGGATTCAAGGTTCGTGGTTCGTCTTGTATGTATATATAAACAAGATATGAATGAGATATAGATAGGATGATAGATTTGAGAGAGAGATACGTACGTATATAGATTGATTGATCCGAAGATTTGGATTATCTCGGAAATAATTAGGATCAGGATCGGAGTCTTGGAGGAAAAGAAAAAAAAAGGAGGAACATATACAACAGAATATTAAAAGAAAACCAAAGGAGACCAGAACTATATCCAAGAAAGAAAACACAACACCAGAACACGACGACAACAAAGGAAATGAGTATACGACATAGCAGTCAGTAGCTTGTCATTCAGAGTCACAGAAAATTTAGACGGAAAACGAGAAGTTCATGGCTCCAGAAAACCAAGAGTAGGGAAGTAAATTCTATGCGCGCAGACAGAAACAATTATTATATATTCAGGAAAAAGGCAAAGCGACGAGTCAAGTCAATTCTCCTCGAATTAAGCAAAGCAAACGGGAGAAAGAGGCACAGACACCGAGTGGCCTTCAGACGTACGTATCATACGTACACCCAATTACCATTAATGCGAGCTCCTCTATTTCGGCAACGGCTTAGCCTTCATCCCAACCAACTCAGGAACAACATCCTCCCCAGCACCTTTCGTTAGGTACCCACGCAAATTCATCAACGCGCGTACCTCCATCTTGCGTTGCGACTCTTGTGTTTCGGTGCCCATGTGTGGGAGGAGGGTAGCTTGAGGGAAGGTGAAGAGTTTGGGGTTGACGTGTGGTTCGTCTGGGTAGACGTCTAGGCCTATTGCGGAAAGCTATAGTTACAGTCAAGTGGTTGTATTTTATGTCAGTAAAGGATTGATAATGGGAAGATAACGAAGGGGGAGGAAAGGACGTACATGCCCATCCTCAAGCGCCCTTATCATCGCTTCCTCATCAACAACCCTTCCACGTGCAGTATTCACAAGCACAGCACCGGGTTTCAAAGCCCTAATCACCTTCTCTCCCACAAGCCCCTCCGTCTCCTTCCTCAATGGAACATGCACGCTCAAAATATCGGTCTGTCCCAACATCTCATCCAACCTTTCCTCACTAAAGTACTCACACTCATTCGGCGCATTGGGGTTAGGACCGCGCGAGTGATATAAGATACGCATCCCGAAGGGACGAACGAGCTCGACGAGTCTGATTCCGATCCCACCTAAACCGAGGATGGAGAGTGTCTTGGAAGAGGGATCGTGAGCGGGGGAGAGACCGGACTTCCAGCGGCCCGCGCGGATGTTTTGTTCCGCGTGCGCGAATTGGCGAAGCGAGGAGATGATGAGGTAGAGTGCGGTTGTGGCTGTTGCGTCATCGACTGCACCTGGTGTGTTTGATACGACGATCCCTTCAATTCAAAGAAGAAATCGATGAGCCGATTTGAAAACATATACGCATATATGTACTAATGTAGTAGCAATGATTCCATACCTTTCGCTTTACACGCATTAACGTCGATCTGGTCGTACCCCGCGCCATTATGCGCAATCCAGGCGACGGAATCCGGAAGCGCGTTGATCAGCTCCGCATCGAAGACGCCGATGTGCTTCGATGACTCGTTGTGTCGGTAGATGCCCACCGTGCCTGCGTACTTTCCGCCGGGCTGCTTGAACCCGTCGAGGAAATCCTGGCGCGACGACGAATCCATTTCCTTTTTATCGGGGCGCATACATAAAGGCAAAAAAAGCATAAGGCATACAGTCAGCTGTTATTCTTTGCTTTTTCTTTACGGATTTTTTTTTTTGCGATGGAGAGAATGGAGGAATACTTACGACGACTTGGGATATGCTACCCAAGAGCTCCTTTGTTTCATCGTGGGCCCAGACGATGCCACCTACAAAGAACAGTAATACACATTGGCCGATCAGAAACAGCGCGTTCAGAAAAGACGGGCGAGGAACTAACCGCAAATTAGGACTTTGTGAGCGGACATGATGGTGGTGGATGGGGAAAGCGAGAGAGAAAGAAAGAAAGATGTGTGGGGAAGAGAGAGAGAAAAGAGCCGCCGCTGATGGCTTAATCGCGGCTTTCGACGGCTTTTGTCGCTGAGCTACGCGAAACGGAGGAGCGCGTCACTCAGTTCTGCTACCCTACTAGCTGCCGCTGCTCATCGATGAGCCTCGAAACGCCTGGGTGCTTTTGACTCATACGAAAAATAGCCATCACGTGATGTGAGCATGTCCCCTGCATCAGCCAGCCACTGAGTAGCCAGTAGGGCCAGGGCCCATTGTGTGCGTGCGTCGGGGCCATTTTTGTCTGGCTGGGTAAAAAGCGACGGAAATGACGGAATAAATGGAATATATTCGGTGTCACAATGTGTATTGGATCCTCGTCCTGTTCTGGGAAAGGGGCGTGTCAGCGTCACGTGCAAAGGGTATCGGAGGCAGCCGGCCGTACCGAGCGCAAGATGCTCGATTTGGCAGGTAGACGGAGGCGTTGCTGTTGTTGGCGTGCTGCTCTATCGGTGGTGTCGTGCTAATTTGTCCCGAACGACATATCACTCCTCCGCTGTCACCGACGGTCACAGCCTCAACAACGGCCTCTGCTCGTAGTCAGCGTCGCCCGCGCACTACGCTCATCACCCTCTGGGTACACTGAGCTTTTCCGTGTCGTGTCGCACGTACACTCCGCGCGTCATGTCCAGCCTTGGTGTTCTTGAAACACGCATCCGCGCAATCCTCCAATCCACCCCCCTCGAGCGCTTCAACACAATCTCCGCCAAGGACGTCCGCACGAGACTCCTCGCGGACGGTGCAGTCGACGAAGGATGGGTTAAACAGAACAAAAAGGCATTGAACGCGCTTATTGCAGGCGTGTTTGAGCAAGTCAGCGCGTCGCTTGTCCTTCCTCCTCCGTCTTCTCAACAGACAGCTGACGTGCAGCCAAAAGAGGAAGAGGGTGTGGCAGAAGACGACGAGTATGGGTATGCGAACGGCGCGACGTACTCCGACGACCATGAAGGCACGCAGAGTCAAAGTGGGACTGGTGACTTCGTGGACGAGGAGGAGGCTGGTCCGTCGACACCTCCCCGAAAATCATCCTCCCAGAAGAAAAAAACAAAACGCGAACTCACAGACGAGGAACTCGCACGCCAACTATCCACCGAGCTCAACGGCCGCTCCTCCCGTAGCTCACGCTCGGGTAAAGCTCCTCCAAAATCCAAAGCCAAGAATAACAACAAAAAGGGCGGGAGCCGGACACCGAAGCGCAGCAAGAAGAGCGCTGATTACGTCGATGACTCCGATGGAGGCGGCGGTATTGGCGGAGGTGGAGGTGGAGGTGGAGGTGGAGGTGGAGGTGGAGGTGGAGGTGGAGGTGGAGGTGGAGGTGGAGGTGGTAGACGAGGTAGAGGTGCAAGTGACTCAGACAACGACTCTGATAATGACGACTATGGTGATTCCGACGGTGGGCAACGACGTATGTCGAAGACCAATAAACGGCGGAAGACTACTCGAAAGAGCTCCGGCGGCGGTGAGGTAGGCGGCGGGAGCGGACGCGCAAAGGGTGGGTTCGGTAAGGAATTCATCCTAAGGTTAGTTCTACCAGCAGCTCTTCCCCTCTTTACACCCCCTCCTCTCTTTATCCGTTCCACCTTAATAGCCTATTCTATTCTTTATTCTCTTTCTCCGCCGAACCAAACTAAAACCAAACTGAATTCCTTATTTTACACTCCCTTCGGCACAGCGCACCGTTATCCGCTCTTCTCGAAGTGGACCGATTATCCCGACCTCAGGTGGTCAAACAACTCTGGGAGTACATCAAGGGGAATGACCTTCAAAATCCCTCTAATCGACGAGAAATTTTATGTGATGATCGTTTGAGACCGGTTTTCAATGCGGATAAGATTGATATGTTTAGGATGAATAAGGTTTTGGGACAGTAAGTTTCTGTCTTTCTTTCTTGTTGAGTATTGTTGTGGTCATATGCTGAATTCGTGTTGTGTGTGAATTAGGCATTTGCACGAAGTGGAATAGCTTAGAGTGAAATGAAGAACAACTCGGTCCGTCATCCTATCGGCGCATATACTTATGATTTGGCAACTAGACGCCGCGTTCACAACTTCACCTCCCCGTCGCCCTCTCATTGGTATCTGCAGTAGCTTCCGTTCTTCCCCTCACCTCAATGCCGTTCTCCCTTCCCCTCTAATCCCAATGTTCTTCATACGTTCTTTCGCTCGTCTGGTTTGGTCAACTTTTCTCACTCTTGTCTCGTTTCCTGTTCCTCGATTCTTTCCCTAGTTTTTTCTTTTCTTCGATTGTTGTTCCTGTTCCTGTGCTCCGCGCCTGCGACACCTCACCTACAAGAAGAACTACACCGAGTCAAGTTATCGTTTTTATTCCATCTTACTATTGCGTTTCCCTCTTTGTTCTGGTCCAAATTTCTGAGATTTGAGAGACATTATATTTGTTTCTTTGCATGTACGCCTACCTACCTACTTATCTTGTCAACCCTGCTGTAGAAGAACGTTCTACATTCTACATTCTACATTCATCCTCGCCTTCATCTAGAATCCGTTGTCCGGTCCGAATAAGCGCTTAGTAGTGTAAGTGGGACACCAAAAGTCAATTCGTGGTACGCAATCTGAATTGATGGATGGATGAACAAACGGAAATATAAAGTGACGAAGACAAAGTGATGGTGGCGTAACTTAGCCACTCTTCCATTCTGCCTCTCACTCCTGCCTTGTCGCTCTTCTTTCCAACCTTTTTCCTTGTCTTTCTGCTCTGTGTTGCCTTCACACAACACATGGCACAGTGGCCACTACCCCTACCTCCGCATACTCGGATACTCCCTCCGAACCTCTTACAGCGTTCTTATCTCCTCAGAGTCCGCACCCTTGTCTTCTTCTGGTTGTTGGTTCGTTCTTTAGTATGCCTTTTTTTTTACTGTTTTCTCACAAGGTATTCTCGTTTCCTTTTGCCTTTCTGACAGTGTATTTATAGATTGGTTAGACTTGATGAGCTGAAAAACTAGGCAGTGAACTTAATTTAACTGATACAGAACACCCACTACCTAATGCAAATACATTACATGTTCTCTGTATGTAGTTCTTTCAATCTTTGAGTGTGTTGTGTGTGAGGGAGTGATTAGTAGATTATCCAGGAAATATATATAAATATATATAATACAGTATGAGTAAGAGGTTTTTTGTCTTACCCTGCTTGGATTACCCAGATTCCCTATCCCACAAATGCATGCTGAGTAGAATTTCAATATTGAAAACAGGTGAGCTCAGATTGAAAGTGAAACTCTCTCTCCACAAATGAGTAAACTCAATAAGTCCTTGAGGCTTTAGTGCTCGGTCCGTTCCGCCTTACTCTGAGCAACCAAACTTCCCTTACTCATTATAATAGAGTCTTCTCTTCTTGTCCACTTGACAGTAGTGTTAATACAAAGAAATCAGGTGGGGGGACAGGTCTCTGGACCAAACTGCACCATAGGGACACTACATTACTACACTACACTAATGGATACTTCTATACTTATGTCAATGTCAATTCAATCATACATTAGGCCTTCACACTGAACTTCCCGTGTTGTGGGTCTGAGACTAGAAGTTTAAGAACAAACATTAGAAGCAGAAGTGTATCAGGTTCGGAAATGCACAGCAAAGCATGATGAGATAGGTGAAGTACTAGTAAGGTAAGGAGAAGCGGGCACAGTATCTCTGGTTTTATATTGGATGTATGAATCAGACGATATTGAGGATGTTGGACTGTGTAGAACCAGAGCAAGGTGTTTTGCATTCTTTGGAGTGAAAATTGAATATTTGTTAAACTTGTTAAGAACTGAACGAGACTGGTCTTACTTAGACACCTAGGATTGATTACAACAAAAACTTCTAACCGTATATTCAACAACAAATGTTAAGAGTGTACAGTTAACAACGGGACGCGATAAGTTACGAAGTCGAACAGCTAAGGTAAACGATACAAATGAAAATTCGGAAGAGACGAAAGATAAACGACGAAAATACACGAAATGAATCCAGAATACGACGTCCAAATCCGAATCCGAATCCAGACTAGTTGACAGATACAAAAGTTACTCATCTTCACTGCTCAATTCGTTAATGATCTCAGTCTCCAATACTCGTTCATTGAAAGCCTTCTCAAATGCTTCACGGTGCTTCCCAGGCAGCGCGAATACGACCTTGTCAAACACGCCCTGGAACTTCGCGCCTCTCGAGCGCAGTAGATCAGCCCAAATTTCTCCTATCATATCAGGAGAGTTACATGACTGACCGACCCCAAAGGCACAAAGAATCAATATCCGATTGCCTCGTTCCTCGAATAGACGTAGAATACGAGCCATACGCTCGTGCATTACAGTACGGATCCCGTCCTTGAATTCGGTGTCGTCAATGTTAAATTTCGCTCGGACGGTACCTGCATGTACTGGAACACTCGAAATGACGTTGATAGAATAGGGCGTGATCCGCCGTCCACGATTGTCCTTGATAACGGTAACCTTCGGACTGTACAGCATTGCGTGGTCATGAAGCCCGGAACCATCAGTTGTCTTGCGGTGCTCCGCGTAGAATTGTGCACCTGCAGTGGAATTCTGTAAAGAATCAAAAAGGGTAGTATGACGCACAAGGCATTCCTCAAGCGTCATTCCACCATTTAGGCTAGCCCCGCCTGGCCGTTTCGATGAGGCAGGGTTGAGGACGCCCAGGCTATATTCACCACGCAGGATTGATGGCGACGATTGCACTGCCTTTCGCGCTGCTTCGAGTGCGGATGATGTCGTGAATTCGAATTGAGTGGTGAATGTATACGTGGATGTGGACGGTAAGGACGTGGACGGCTCCTGAGTGGTAGGAGAAATATCGGAAGTACCCGGAGGCACGTCTCGAACTGACAAAGATGGCCCCTTCTCCCAACCTGCCAGCAGGGGAGAATAGTGGGGATAGAACGAGGTACCAGCCCTCGTCTCGATGATCCGTTCTGTAAGATCGTGGTACGGTGCTTGTCTTGCCGCTGGTGACTTCCCGTCACTCGATTCTACGTCTGTGTCGTCGTCAGAGTCAGTAAGCACGTCCTCGTAGTATCCATGGGTGGTAAGAACCGTATGAAACGTGTCCTGAGTACTCTGAGCGAGCCGTTCACGATGTGCTCGGAGTGCGTCGTAGCGTACGCGTCGTCTGTTCTGGAAACTCTGTTTACTGGGCCGGCCTGCGTGCGGTGCATGTGCTCGACGGCCTGCTCTGTGCGACCTCGCGTTCTTGGTAGACTTGGTCTTCATTGCATGCGTGGTTCTAGGGCGAGAAATATTATAGTCAACGAGAATTCTGCCGGTAGTCATTGCGCAGTGGAATGATGATTGTGGTTAGAGACAAGAGCAAAGTGGTAGTGGTTGCAGCATTATTATCGTGACTAGGCCGAGTCACATATTTAGCCTTATTTGTACTTGTGTTGCAGTGATGTGTAAGCAGCGCCGCAAAGAAAACTCCAAAAATAAGCGATAGATCTTCGACAGAGTCACAGACTACATGTACGAGAAATGCAAGAGATGTCATGCAATCATATCTTAAATTCTATCTAAATGAAACAACAGTTTAGGCCTTCTGGCATTTATATATGTGCTAACCTTATCCAGTAAGCTATGTCTGAGAGAAAAATGTGTACAAAATATCATAGTTGTACCTTGCATACAAATAAAAGGGGGCTGCCCTCTCCTTGTACAGCATTATGTCTTCCAACAGCTAACAGCAGAGAAGTTCATATTAAACCAGGAGGTGAATACTTGAAAGCACGCACAGAATTTCATAACCATCCGAGACCCACACTTCAGCCCCACCATACCCAATGCTTGCACAGGCCTTAGTAAAGCAACGCATTTATTAGTGCTTTCTGAGAAGTCTTTTCTTTTGATAGGAACTACATACAAGATGGGGAGCCGTCTTCCCTGGTACCTTCACCCCTGAGCCTGGAATGGGTGCGATAGCATGATACAGATTCCCTCGATAATCACCTTCTGTCCCTCCGAGAACAGGTGTCCTTCCTTCAGGAAGCATTCCGCCCGAAGTTGGAACGAGCTCCATCAGATCAGTACGAAAACAAGGACCGAGAGCGTTCTGCCATGCTTTATTTTGTTTTCCCGGTTATCACACGGAACGAGAAATGGTTTCTGCTGTGAAGGAGAGAACTTTCCTGGTGTAGTAGTTTGCAGGTAAGATGCAGAGGCGAAGTATACGGGAGTTCCATCTTTCTCGAATGATGGAGGAGTATTTGATTTGAGTACGGCTGTAAGTTCTCCGTTCCAGTTCACTCCGTCCTCCACAAACATGCGTAAAAAGTCGCCTCCCGGATCGTCGCGAATCAGGTCCTTCATTTCAGAGACCGTTGGAATTTTCGGAAGACTCGGTGAACGTAATGACCGTTGAGTTTCAGAGATAATATCCTTGAATTTTGGCGCCAGGGAAGGGTCTGGTATTGATCTAAGTTTATCATGCATACGAGTTAATGTGGCAGTAATAGCCGGCATTCTTGGCCGACGGTCGGATTTGTACCAGCAATTCTCGCACACAGTCCATAGAACGTGGTCCTGAGCGGACCGTGCCCCAGATTCGCTGGAGCAGAGGGCACTTCGCCTCGTATAATGGCAAAAATAGTTTGAACTGGCATCTGGTATTTAGCGTATGGTATCATGAGCGTCAAGAGGCACTGAACAATAACGGTCAGCACATTCGCGTATTTGTGTGAGTCGATTTACCCAGATGGTCATTCCAAATGCCCACACGTCTGACTTTTCAGTGGGCTTGAGATCAGTACCGTCAAGCAACTCGGGTGACGTAAATGAGATTGTGCCCTTTGACTCGCCGCTTGCAGATACGCTGAATGCAAAGGTCGTTAACCCTCCCAGATTACGAGACTGACCAAAGTCGCATAGAAGAGGTACGCGTGAGCCAGACATCAAAATGTTGGCCTGGATAATACGTCCTTGTGTCTAGCATATCCGAGTCAGCGATGTAATAATGAAAAGGTACGCACCGGTTTAATGTCCGAATGGATAATTCCTTTCAAATGAAGATAGTTCAAACCTTCGGCGATACCAAGGGCCTGTTACTCATAAATAAGAGGCAAGGATTGAATGGAGTCGCAAGTTGCTTACTATGTGCAGCAAGTCTGTTCCTGGATGCCTTCTGATATAGTCAAGGACGGTCCCATCTTCCATCCACCTGGATACTAAATGAGGATAGCTATCATCTCCGAGGAAGAAGCCTTCAAATCGAAGAATATTCGGATGCTCGAGTTTCGACCAAATATACATTTCTTTCACAAGGCTCTGCAGGAAGAGGGACTGAAGATTAACAAACACTGACTAGAGCTACTGATAATATTGATGAACGCGGGAGCGAAACACACCTTTTCAAAATTCTTATTACTTAAAACGTGCGCACGGAGTTTCTTCACCGCAACTTCTCTCCCTTGCCCGACAGTGCAGAATCCGGTGTAGACATCGCTATAACCTCCTGCACTCTGTTCCAGGATATTTATTTCTTTTATTTTCCCCCCAAGATTCAAGTCCGAGCGAACTTCCAAGAAGGTTTGTATCGTGGCGGGAATAGTATGCTTTTCTTGCCCTTTCGACAACTTGAACTTGCCTTCTGGTGGGAGTACTGGCTTCGCGAATTGATTATCACTGAAGGCAGATGGAATCCACAACTCATCAGCTTGTCCTGTGTTTCTGGTCTGGAAAATGTCAATTTGCGATGAACACATTCAGACTCACTCATCTAGCATCTAAGGGTACAGTTTCGCTACTGAGACTGGAGTTGACGAAAGTAGTGGTTCAATGAGATAGTCGGACATCTGAATGAAATCCACGACGAACTTGTGGAGTAAGCAATTTACTAGTCACTATCTGTCAAGATATACTCCTGTCAGATCAAGCGCTTTATCACTTCATGCCTGTTCCGAAGCGAGAAAGGCCCGAGACAAGCATAGTTTTTACATAAATTGTCCCTAATTTCCATACTGAATGGAAGATGGGACGGATAAAGACAAGAGCGAAGTCACTGAAACGGAAGTAGAAATTCCCACGCCTCAGAGGTAAAAGCCAGTTACCGAATTCGCTCATCGTGCTCAACTTTCATGTCGACGACGACGAGCACAGTTGCAAGTCACGTCTCGCAACTATCCAAGCTACATTTGATGCCATGGAGTCCCCATGCAAGCGCCGTCCTCGATGCATACTCGCGCTTCTCTCACAACCAACTTGTGCTCTTCTTGACAATGCGATCTCTGCCGACGAATGGTTCGGACGATGAGCTCGTATCTCGGCTCACTCAATTTGACCTACAAACGTACCATTTACCTGATTCACATCCATCGGCTTGCTCCGTGAAGCATGCTAAGTTTTCTCCGTCTCCCATAAACGGTGTTGTACGCACGCGGCAGCAGCAAGCAAGAAGACTTCCCGATCTTCCTACGGAAATTCTTGTCGAAATTCTCGACCTACTAGGCGACTGGGAGCTCTCCAAAGCAGTCGGACTACCAACGTCTCTGCCTCGACCTCTATCCTGGGCTCGCGCATCTGTTACTGACGAAGCCATGCTTACTGGATTCGTGCCGCTCATACGCTCTGCTGATCCTGCTCGTACTCCTCCCACACGTGCTGGTGCCATCCTCACCATTCGCTTCGGTTACGTACACGTCCTCGATGCCCTTCTTCACTCGTACCGTTCGCACTTTTCATATTGGTTCCGAAACGACATTATCCCGGTCATAGCATCGCAATACGGTCGCACGTGTGTTCTTAATTGGTGGAAGCACGCGGTCGACGCACAAATACTCCCCAAGCCATCTCCTAAATCAGTCTCCGAAGCAATTGACGGTGCTTGTCGTAATGGCGAGCGTGCGTCACTGGATTGGTGGGTCGCCTCAAAACTACCGCTCGAATACAGTGAGTCGGCTCTCGAGTCGGCAAGCGCGAAGAACCGAGTGCACATTCTCGAATGGTGGAAGCACTCGGGGTTGCCTTTAAAGATCGGACGTGTAATGGATATGGCGAGTAGCGCTGGGCATGTCGATGTACTTTCCTGGTGGCTACATTCTTCTCTCGAGTTCAAATATGACCGGACGGCAATTCACCACGCAAGTATGCATGGCAAGGTTGAAGTCTTACAATGGTGGTTGGAGAGTGGCCTGCAGATGATCTTCGACCAGGATGCACTTACGCTTGCGACACGTCACAACCGACCGGAGGTGCTAGAGTGGTGGGATCGCAGCGGCTTACCCGTGCAGTACCGTATTTGTGACATTGAGGAGGCGCTGGAGGATGCGATTGGCGGCGGTGAGGCTGCAAGAGTATGGTGGAGGAAAAAGGGAGTCAACTTCAATGCAAATGATACCGAATGGATGAAGCTACAGACTCTTAATTGATCTCCCACCCTCTTCCTTTCTTAGCGCAATTGTTCTTGCCTTGTTGTAGAAACACTATACATACACGTAGTTGTACATGTATCTCTTGTAATTTGACTTATGTATGAACATTGATTGACAGTCGTTGTGATCTGCTAGTGTATTATCAGAATGGAATTAATGTTGTTTCGAAGTAAAGGAATTTCAGGAACTTGCATGCTAAGGAAACTTTCTCTTATGCTATCAGATCTGACACAGCATACATCTTTTCGAAATCGATATTGGGACATTTTCGAGTCTACCTTTGCATTGTTAAGTTGGCGAAATATCGCACTTTTTGGTGTCTGATTTTCAGACTGAAATTATCCTTCGCCTTTCGTCAAAGTTTGCTTACGCGAGCTCGGCTATCAACCTGATGTCTTCCCTACTCACTGCAGTTTCTGCCTCTCACACGTCAATTTCATACGTCCATCTTGACCCGTGACTGTCATTAACGGCCCGTTTCTTGAAGACATGGCGCTCATTCTCGTGAAGCGACGGTGCCGATTGTTGGAGATCTCCTTCTCGCGTTCTTTGCTGGGCGAATTTCGTCCGCGTGATGTTAGTTTTGTCTTGGACATCATCGGTCATAATTCCTGCTTCGCTGAAGATATATGAATCTGCTGAGCTACTTCATGACGGAGAAATTGTGCTACCCCGGCCTCTGAGCCTGTCTGTGTATTCAACGCTATGGTTTCTAGCCTTCTGTCTCTGACTGTCACTTTGCTGGGTCTTGTTTCCTCCAGTCGAGTCACCTCCTCAAGCATTTCTGACTTAAATTCCAAACCCGCTGGTCATCCAGGTTTAAGACCGTATCATAATCCAATCATCAGTGGTTTTGCTCCTGACCCATCTTGCACGCGAGTTGGTGAACAGTTCTTCTGTGTATCAAGTTCGTTTAGCGCCTTCCCTGGTATTCCGGTGTATACATCTCGCGATTTGGTACAGTGGCAGCAGATTGGTGAGTTATTCACTCGGAACAACGGTCTTACGATGACTGAGCCCATGTCTATGGCAGGAAACGTTCTTTCTAGGCCGGAGCAACTTCTAACCCTGAATACGATCAATACTACAAGTGGTGGAATCTGGGCTTGCACTATTCGTCACCATGAAGGAGCTTTCTATGTGACTACGACGCTCGTGAAAGACTTCGAACCGCTAGACTCGTTGGCACGCTGGGACAACGTACTTACCAGTTATAACCACCTGTTACACTCATCACTCAAACGACCTTTTTTTGCCATGCAGTTGATCTTCACAACAAAAGATATATTTGCGAACAACGGGAATGGTTGGTCAGACCCAGTGCATTTCACTTTTCAGGGCTACGATACGTCGCTATTCTGGGACGACGATGGAACGACATACGTTCAGGGTTCTCATTACTGGCGTATCTTCCCTGCAATACAGCAATTCGTAATCGACGTGACGACAGGTGAAAGTCTTAGCAGAGATCCTGTAACGATTTGGAATGGTACTGGAGGAATGGTGCGTAGATTCGAAAGTAAACTGATCGTAGAACAAATTCCGAATTCGTACCGCTATTCAGGCGCCTGAGGGTCCGCATATATATAGGAGAGATGATGGGTATTATTTACTAATTGCTGAAGGTGGATTTTCTCCGTAAAATAGTCATTTCTAAAGCTTACAAGTATTGACATTCTGAAGGTGGTACAGGTCTTGGTCATATGGTTACGTAGGCATTCCTCTTTCGCTGTCCGCACCATTAGGCTAACTTGTATTGCGATTCTTCATCAGAATGGCACGGGCGCCAAAAGTCACAGGTCCATACACTTCTTATGCGAACAATCCAGTCATGACGAACGCCAATACCTCGTTATATTGTAAGCCAGCCTGCACTAGAAAGGAAAGGGACATCTGGATTGACAAATTGAATTCGAAATGTAGTACAGACACTAGGACACGCAGATGTGTTTAATGACAGTGCCGGCAACTGGTGGTCCGTCGCGCTTGCGACTAGGAATGGAACTGTAAACTTGTAGGGCTCAATGTGCTCCAACTGATGTTAGAGGAGTCGATGCTAATCACTTGCACTCCAGCCCAATGGGACGAAAAACTGTCCTTGTACCCGTCGTGTGGAAAGAAGGTTAGCTTCGCCACCTAAATCTACAAATCCAATCGTTTAATCGAATTTTGTTGGTAGACAAATTTCCGGTGTTCAACAATGCTACTCCAGGGCATGCATATATCAACATGTCCGGGCCTCTCCCTCCTTTGCAGCACGTACGATTATCTATCAGCTATGGTAATTAACTGTTTCCTAATCAATTTATCCATTCAAGCCGACGAACCACGATGTCACTGACCCGCTTGTTGGATACTCTCAGCATATTACCTTCCATTCCGCTCCAAATGCGTCGCTCTCCGACCTCCCGCGTCAGTTTGTGTACTATCGCCTCCCGGAATTCTCGCGTTTCACCGTCTCGCCGGATGGACATCCGAATACACTGAGAATTATGGGTTCCGCAGAGAATATCACTGGGAATGGTGGGATTGGCACGAGCACCTTCATTTCACGACGGCAAGATGCTGTGGAGTTTACTGCAGAGTCGACCTTAGAGTTCGCACCAGACCTGAGTGATTCGGCCGTGGAAGGCGAAGAAGCGGGAATGACGTTGTTTATCCAAAGGATGCAGCATTTCGATTTGGGCGTCATCGTGGAACGTAACACGTCAGATAGCAGTCGATTGCAGAAGTTCATCCAGTTGAGGACGATCGATGCGAATGCGAGTGCCGATGGTCTGAGCGATGTATATTCACAATCTGGGATGTTACCACTCGCAGATAATGTGGAGACATTAAGACTTCGCGTCCAAGCAGTGAACGCGTCGACATATGCCTTTTCTTTTGTCGAGCTGAGGAATTTTACAATGACAAAGGAGAGTGACTGGACGACCGTTGGATATGGGGCTGCAAGAGAAGTTAGTGGAGGATTCACTGGCGTAAGTATCATTGCATTTACGGATTGGCTTCCATTTGATTTGGTTCCCTATAGACGCTTGTTGGAATGTATGCTACTGGAAATGGACACAACTCGTCCACGCCAGCCTTCTTCAGCGACTTCAGTTACGATCCAGTGCAGGGAGTATTTTGATTTTTTTCCCAATTGTAAATACCTTAACAAAGATTATTGTTGTATATGCAAGTAAATTGCTGTGGGCGTGAGTTTGGAACGTGAGATTCAGCCTTCGTTTCCTCAAAGTACACTTCACAGCTTGTTGCATGTCCCTACCATTGAAACAAGATGGAGAAGACATGTATTATGAATTGCCACATTTCTTGCTCTCAATATAAGCTCAGGATATCAAATATTTTACCTAAAATATACAACAATTGTGGAGACAAACACGAAAGTAATTCTTTCGACAGAGACAAGTGCACGATATCATGCGCATTATGTAATAAATGACAAAGCATCTCAACTCGTGACATTTGAGTTTTACCTCTCTTGACGCAGACGGCCCGCTTCAAACCATAGCGCTCATACTCTTCAAGCAACGGTGATGGACTCAATATTCTCAACCTGTTTGCATAGAAAATCATGCCCGCGTGATGCTAGTCTGAGTCTTCGACATCATTTGTCATACTGGGTTGTCTTCATTGAAGCTATATGAAGACAGCTGCAGTGGATTTGTATCGCAAAATCCTCAAGGCCTCTGTGCACATTCAACACCATGGTCTCTGAACTCCTGCGTTTTACATTCACTTTGCTTGTTCTTGCCTTGTCAGATCGCATCATTGCTTCGAGCATTTCTGAGTGCAATTCTTGTCCGAACGATCATCCAAGAGTGAGACCATACCATAATCTAGTTATCAGTGGTTTTGCACCCAATCCCTCCTGCACGCGTGTTGGCGAGCAATTCTTCTGTGTGACGAGTTCATTTAGTGCCTTCCTAGGCATTCCGGTGTATACGTCTCGCGACTTGGTACAGTGGCAGCAAATCGGTAAGTTGATCCTTGTGCTAGAATCGCCGTTGTAAAAAAACGACCTGACGCCATCTGTTATTGTTAGAACAGGGAGTTTGGAATGGCACTTAGATATATGCGCATATATGCACGCTCTTATATACTAGATACATTGTGCTATACTAGTAAATGAGACATAAAACACAGTGTGTCAAATACTCCCCTTCAAGCCCTAATATTCTGTCATTAATGTTGAAGACCTATAAGTTCTATTAGGTGCTTGATTTGAGGGACATAAAGTGCTTTTGTAAGGATGTCTGCAAGTTGGTTCTGTGTTTGAACATAATGTATGTTAACATAGTTGTTCTGAATGTAACAGCAGACAAAGTCCTTTCACAAATTGAGGTGTTTCATTCAAGCATTAAAAGTGATCTCCTCAGATTTGACAGTTTGTATTACTCCCTGATTGTTGCAATAGACTGTAATGGGTGCTAATTCTGTCTACAGTACTTCCTCAGCAAGTTGTTTGAGCCAAATAGCCTCTTGAGTCATGTATGCTAGTACTTGCAACTCTGCTTCATAAGTCAATAGTAGTACTAGGTTCTATTGTTTGCTTGACCAAGATATTGTTTGCTTTCCCAGCTGGAATATGTATCTGTTAATTGATTGGTGTCCTTCTGTCATTTGTCTGTTAGCATCACAGTACCCTTGTATAGTTAGTGTATGTAAGGATTTGATTTACTGGTTTGTATTTTATTATTACTACATTGCTGATTGGGTCAGATTATTACACAGTAGGACTCACAAGCACATATATTCTCATTATAGTTGGTTACACTTTCTCCTCATGTATCTACATGTGTACTACCCTATAAAAGACAGTATTGATTACTAGGTAAAGGGGATTCTTTTCCCCTGACCCTTACTCAAGTACTAGGTTATCCTAGTTAGTAGTTGAGTGAACTAAGGGTAATTAGAATTCTCTTGTAAGGAACAGTAAGTTTCCTTACATATTTTTGACTGTACCCACCTAGCATCAAAACCCCTGGCTGGACACTAAGGAACTGAAGGGTCTGATCAACCCTAGGTCTCCCTTGTTGTCTAGTACCTCTCAGGAATTATTAGTGAGTAAAGTTACAATTTTTGAGTAGAAACAGAGACTACTTACTAGATTGGCCCCTAGTAGGTTCACAATACTTTGAAACACTGTAGAATGCCTCTAGAACACATTAGTACATATTAATATGGACTAGTACTAGATACACTAGAGGTTTGTATCAATCAGATAGGTTAAGGACTAGGCATCTGTGAAGGTAAAAAGGAACAAACAAGTGTGTATTGAGTTTACAGACAATTATCAGGAAAAAGTCTAAAAGGTTATATTACATTATAATAGTGTGAAAAAAGTAAAAAAAGTAAAAAAAGTAATTTGCATATTATCAGACCTCAATTTCTGATAAAGTAGTACAACATTATATAAGGTACTGTAAGGTTTATAAATGTAATAAAAGTACATAAGGGTAATACCCCTTTTAAACATATAAAATGTATAATATTAGACCTCCCTTTTTTAAAATGTATTGTAAGGATTACCAAGTTTTGAAAGGGTAATATATATTTGTAATGTTTTACAGACTATACATAGTTATTATTCCTTAATAATAATAATTTTCCCTTACATCTATTCATTATTAAAATAACAAAAATTAATTATATTAAAATATTTGTATGATACATTATTATCTACAATAATTAACAAAAATAAACCAAAACACATACATAGTACAGCCTGTGTCAAGATTTGTGTAGAGTGTCTATGTCTACTATAATACAAATATGAGTAGGTAGAGGTTAGGATTGGACCAGACTCAAGCAGTAAATGAGTGTA
>NW_006760386.1:5468096-5474248 GCF_000271605.1 Fomitiporia mediterranea MF3/22
TACCAGAACTCAGGACTTCTGTCCCTCAGGGGCACTGTCTATGAACTATATGTGTGCTGACTCTTACCACTACCCTTCCTTACTTCATCATTCCATTCCTTTGACCACCCCTTCATTCTTTGTATCATTCTATGGTCTCTTACCCTTTATCCATCCCTTCATTCTTTGTACCTTTATCTTTGACATTCCTTTCTTTCATTCTTTGTGGCTCATCATTCTTAGTGGCTCATACTCCCTGAGTGCTCTTGTGTAGTTTAGTATATATAGGCATACAAGATCAGACTAGTCCTGTAGTCTTGATCTTGTCTACTCCAGGTAGTCCTGTACTCTTAGGCTCACTCTATATACCCTACTCTTGTCTCACTCTCTCTCTCTGCCTGTTCCACAAGTTCCAACTATGTTCCAGTGCTTGCGTTCTGTATTTCTGTTGTGTAGGATAGTTGTAGCCTGGGTCCCCTTGCTGAGCCTTCAGGTCCCCTCTACACTGTTGCTGACAAGTAGCAAGCAAAGCTATGTCTGTATGTGTACATTATATACTCTAACTACATCTTACAATTGGATGTGTAGAGAACTTAGGTGTTGTGTGTGATTGTAAAGGTGTATCTCTGGGACATTCTGGCTTGAAGGGAGAGAGTGATGTGGGTAATGTGAACAGACTCAGCTCAGGAGGGATAAGTGATGGCCACTACTTACCTTATTCAAAATGGTGTTATGGACAGTACTGAGGAATGTAAATGTGTGTAGAGCAAATCTGTCAAGAGTAATGTTAAACAAGGATTGTACAAAGGAGTAGAACACATACAGTATTGAGGAGAGGGTAGTACTATAAGAGTAGTTGTACATGAACATTGTTACAAGTATGCTTGTATGTACTTGTTGAGTGTTACTTGTACTACAGAGTAGTAAGAAGTATACAAATGTGTAGAGTTATTAGAGAAGTCATTCAGTACTAGTCAACAATGTGGATGTGCAAATGTGAATTCAAAAAGGGAGACAAACATAAAAAAAGGAGGACAATAAAGGGGAGGTAACACAAGTAGTAGGACAAGGAGTAGAAGGGATGAAAGGGAGACAAAAGGTTAGAAGGAGAGGGAGGAGCAACTATTATACAGGCTATTATAAAGTAGACTGGCTACTTACTACTTTACATTAAAGGATAGTATAGTCAGCTTAGTAGTACAACATACAATCTAAGACTCTGTACAGGCACTGTAACAGTAGATCAGAGAGACAAGTTACAGTAATGTTTATTGTCTGTGTTATTACACTCATAGTACCTGCTAGAGAATGCTTACAAGTAGAGGACTAGGCTGGAGAGAACAAAAGTAACAATATAGTGTTAGAGTAGAGGGTTAGACTTAGAGAGATGGTGGAGGTTAGGGAGAAAGAGTGACAGCTGTAAGATAAAACCAATATTATATTTAAATACAAAAGGAAAGCACTATTTTACTTTATGATACAGTTGATAGTAATCTGACATGTCTATATTACTTTCAACACATTGATATAGTTTTTACAAGTATCTGAATACCTTATACAAACAAAATAAAATCTTTTACAGAGTGAATTTTAGTCTGTCTTCAAAGTTATAATCTAAGTATAATACTTTAGCTTATAATGTAAGGTTATTATAATGTATTTAATGAATTGTAATAATAAAAATAAAAATAAAAATAAATGATTTATAACACTCTTAGAGTCTTTATATACATTAATATACCTTATTTTATCCTTATAGTTGTGTTCTAACTCTTACATATAAATTACAATGTATATAAAATGCTAATATTTCTTTAAATGGACTGTAATTCATTATATTTAAATGGACTTTTTCCTAATAATGGACAACAAGATTACCTATTAGTTATTAATTACAATGTGGCTGCCAAGCCTTGACAGACAATTCCTAGAGGGTACCTAAGTCTGAATATTAATACTAACATGTTAGAATGTAAGTCCTTGTCCCTTATAAGTTAGAGGCAATCTAATGAACTTATTCTAGGTGATAAGTCCTTGTATACACAAGGCTAGAGGCACCCTAATAAACTACTACATACTAGTAACATAGAACTAAGGTATGTAATTGTACTAGCACATATAGTTAGATAAATACATACTGTAGAGTAGAAACTAGTAAGTACTCACACTATTAGACTTGTAGAAATAGTAAATAGTAGTACAAAGAGTGAAAACACTCAGGCAATTAGATTTGAGGATTTGTTCAATCAAGTACAGAAGGTTGAGTTTGAGTATTCAACTGACTGAGTATAGACAATTAAGCTTAAGGATTTGCTTGATCAATTTCAGACTACCAAGTTTAAGGATTCACTTGATAAAGGACAGGCAATTGTTCTTAAGGATTCAGACAGTTGAGTTCAGGACAAACAGGTGATTGGTTTTGAGGATTCAGCCAGTCAATTGATGAAAGCAAGTATACAGGAAGATAGTATAGATTCTATTGTGTATATAGTTAGTATTAGTAAGAGTGTAGATAAGTATCTAGTAAACACACTTACTTTAGAACAGAAACACATTAACAACAGTAATGTAGAGGGTAATCAGATACTTAAGACCCTTTTAGACAGTGAAGAAAGTAGCTAGGACTCAGAACACAAGAGTAACAAAGGCTAGGAGAGTCAGGTATTGAAACTACAGAGATTTGATAAGGAGTAAGACTTTCAGAAGGTAAGTAAGACCTTTAGTAACATTATAAGAGTTAGAGCAATTAAGATAAACATAGGATATGTTAGCCCATTCTACAGTTTGATAGACATTAAGGATTTGAATAAGGGAATGTACAAATTTGATAGAATGTATTAGGAAGAGGAGAAAGCAACCCCTTCATTAAACAAGAGCAGACTCAATAGTATAGTAATAGGAAAGTGTAAAACACTTCAGGCAGGCTACAGAACAAAAGCTAGACATACTACAGTACTAACAGACAGTAGATGTCAGAACTATCAATCTAAGAGTGTAGAAGAAATACTCAAGAGTCCAGACAAACAATTGTATTTGTAGAAAGTAAAAGGACAGTACAAAGTAAGAGAAATATGTAAAGTACAAGGAATGGAACAAAAACCAGAACTGTCAGGCATTCAATACAATTGTAAAATCGATTCAGACTATCCAAGCAAAACAGACATCATATTAACAGAACAGTACTTTGAGGATAGTAAAAGTGAATGTAAATTGGAACTACAAGGATTAGTACTTGATTCAGAGAGTAAAAATCAAGTATACACTTACAAAATCAAGTGTTTAACCTTATACATAGCAGATATTGACTACACATTACACAGGAGTAATGTATAGGAGTACTACAATGGATACAACACTCTAGCCAGGTCTAGGAATAAGAGAGAAAGTGAAATACCTGGATATATATGGTTTTAAATAGAAACATTGAGTTTTTCAGGTTACTAGAGTATCCCTTGCAAAAACAAAAGGAACAAACAATCCTATAGTAATACTTTACAATTGAAAGCAGTACTAGGCAAGGCATACACTAGTAGTATTAGTGAGAACAATATTGATTCAGAGTACAGTAAACTATACAGTTTAAAGCTATATATTAAGTATAGTAAGTATAAGAATAGCTCAAACTGTAGTTCAAGAACAAACAATGGACACAAGCATAGTGAAGCATTGAATATTGTTCAGAAAGGTAGATTTGCATTAGTAAGACCTTTAGAGAGCCTAGTAAAGAATAGCTACACATACAGAGTAATTTAGAGCTTTAGGAGACAGAAAAAGGGAAAATTTGACTCAGAATCAGACCTAGACAGTAATAATTCGGATTCCTCTTCATCCAATAACAATAATCAAAGTAATACTTTATTCAAACTATCAGATATTGATTTGAGTGATACTGAAGCTACTAAGAAGTGTAAGAAACACTTGAGGAAGAAACAGAACAAAGAACTCCTTAAATTAAAGATACAAATGTATAGTACAGAACTAATAGCTCCTACAGTATACTCAGGTGAACCAGAATTGCAGAAGTATATGAAGTTTGTTATTGAAGTCAATCAGTACATGAAACAATCAGGACTTTATCATTTCCCTAAAAGCTAAGTAGGGATAATACTAGGTTTTATTAAGGGAAAAGTAATGAATTTCTATTTGTAAAAGATTGTAAACCACAAGTATAGATGGACACTTGCTTAATTCTTTAGAGGACTTATGGACTTTTGTTTCCCTTCTAACTTTGCTGAAATACTGTAGAAAGAGTTCAATACTTTAAAACAAGGTAATAGGAATGTTCAGAATTATTTGTACAATCTAGAGATGAAAGCTACAAATATAGGAGACATTTCTCAGCAAGAATTGACTAGACAAGCATAGTATAGATTGAATTCCAAGTACTAGAGGCAATTACAACTAGACTGCTTGAATCTAGACACAATAGATTACTCAATCTTTAAGGATAGGCTTGAAAGTATTAAGAAAGCAAATGAATCTATAGGAATCAAATAGTACAAAGATTCCAGACAATATTTCAATCTGTAAAGATGTAATAATGATTCTCAGAGTGATTATTTGTATACAGACAGTTCTGATAATTCAGTAAACAATTAAGGCACTCTACAGGATAGTAAAAGTGATGATTTTAATTATAGTAACTCTAGTCAGAATACTATACATATAAGTAGTACAAACACTAAAGGAAAGGCCAGGCAATTGTATTATCTATTAAGGAACAATGACTAGTATGAAAGTAAGACAGAAAACAATCACAGGACATATGCTACAGGTTTCAAACATTATTCCCAATTGAAATTGAATGAAATGAGAGTAAAAGAACTATGTTTCATTTGTGAACAAGAAAATCACTTAGCCAGGAATTTTCCTACTCATAATACAATCAGATTGAACAATGTACAGGATGATAGTTTATCATCTAGTAATGTTAGTATTGATTACTCTACTATAAATGAGTTAGCAGACAACTTGGACAGTAAGAACTACATAGAATTAACATTAAATAATAGCTATAATACAGATTACAAGATATCTAGTAGTTTTCTACATGTTTTATCAATTTGGATACTTTGTGAAGGCAATACTAAGGATTCAGTAACAGAACAAGAGAGTTCTACAACAGAACACAAGTTTAAACAGGCAAACTATACATTTGAAAAGGCAAATTCAATATATTCAAGACCTTATAGTATTACAGGACTAAGGAATAGTACAGCAAATGTTCAGAACTGTATGAAATGGTACTAGACACATACATTAAGGTACAGACAACTGTATAAAGTATACAAGGACATATTATACTTGAGAGTAAAGGTATACAGTATGGAAACAATTTTGTATCCCTACAAATATGTATAGTATATAGAAAGGACTAGGAAACATACTTACAACTATTGTTTCAAGGAATCTAAGACACTACAGATACAAGGCAACACATATATAAACACTTCAGAGACACTACTACCAATTCTTAGAGTCAAAATTTGAAACAACACTCTTAAGAAATATAGACTGTTCACAGACAACAAGAATACATACTAGGACATTAGGAAAGGACCTGAGAATGTTAGAAGATTGGAACATAACCAGCCAGATAGTATTATGGTTTACAAGGCAATACAAATAGTAAACTGTACAAGTAAAACAATCTATTAAGTATTACTAGACTATAAAATACAACTACTCTTAGATACTAAGAAATATTTCAATCTAAACAATTCACACAGGTATTCTATTAAGTTAGAAGACTATACAATGTATCAGAAGACAGAAATCAGTACATTGAACAAGGAAAAGTGTATATACATTAGGAATACAATGATACTACTTTAGAATAAGTATCAGGCATGGAACTATATTAACAGTAATAGAAAGACACAGACATACATATACACAGTTGATTCTAATTAGTACAGGAAGGTATTCAAAAGTGAAGAACTGTTACAGACATTTTCAGGACTAGTAGAATGTTCAGACATTCAGGTATATTGATTCTACAATATTAGAACAGACATTTCCATCTTTAGGATTGAAGAAACAATCAGTACAGAGTACAATCAAAGTAATGAGTATAGAACAACATTCTATAAGGTACAATCAGATGTTACACTATGAAACTATTCAGTTTATAATGAAGAATTGTTCAGTAAACGTTAGAACCAGATTAGAAT
>NW_006760386.1:5476397-5485851 GCF_000271605.1 Fomitiporia mediterranea MF3/22
GGTAACCACATTGTGTTTAGTACTCAATAGATAATCTTGTTGTCTATTGTCTACATACTCTGTTAATTTAAAATCTGTAGTGTACACTGTTTTAAATCTCTCTACATTCAGAGAAAGCTACTCTTTAGTACTTCTGAATAATGCTTACCTCTTATAATATTAATAAGGAGGTCTCTCTACATTAAGAGGAACAATCTGTTTGTGTCCCTCAAGTATTCTGAGTGTGAGGGATTACTATATATAGTGGATCATACATAGAACCTCTTTACCAAAAGGGTGTAATGTTAAGCTTAGCTTAACACCTAGTCTATACTATATATACTAATAAATGTTTGTGTCCTAACATTACTCTCCTCTCTAGAGTCATGTGTTCTTATATAACTAGTATATAGAGTTTGACTCTAAGGGTTACTATTTCTAGCTTAACCTTGACAGTCTTTAGAGGTAGGGAGAGATATCCTAATATAGAGTCCTAGCCCTAGTATTCTAAGCAACTGAGAAATTCACTCCCCCCCTTTTAGGAAGCTTATTCTTAGCCTAATACTTTTACTTACAGACAACCCTATATTAGGATTAAACCCCTGACTACTCTAAGCTTAACATTATGTAAGGGATTACTATATATAGTAGACTATACATAGAACCTCTTTACTAAAAGAGTGTAATGTTAAGCTTAGCTTAACACTTAGTCTATACTATATATACTAATAAATGTTTGTGTCTTAACATTACTCTCCTCTCTAATGTTAGTAATAGTGTAGAGGGGACCTGAAGGCTTAGTGAGGGGACCCAGGCTACAACTATCCTACACAACAGAAATACAGAACACAAGTACTAGAACATAGTTAGAACTTGTAAAACAGACACAGAGAGAGAGATTGAGACAAGAGTAGAGTATATAGAGTAAGTCTAAGAGTACAAGACTACCTAGAGTAGACAAGATTAAGACTACAGGACTAGTCTGATCTTATACACTTATATATACTAAACTATACAAGAGTACTTAGAGAGTATAAGCTACTAAGAATGATAAGTTACAAAGAATGAAAGAAAGAAAGGTCAAAGATAAAGGTACAAAGAATAAAGGAATGGACAAAGAGTAAGAGACTATAGAATGAACAAAGAATGAAGGGGTGGTCAAAGGAACAGAATGATAAAGTAAGGAGGGGTAGTAGTAAGAGTCAGTCTGTATATAGTTTATAGACAGTACTCTTAAGAGATAAAAGTCCTAAGTTCTAGTACAGAAGGGTGTAGAACCCTTAGAACTAAAAGTGTAAGAGTAGAGAACTGTAACATTACCCTCCCTCTAAAACCAATTGTCCTAATTAGTAAACATTAGGCTTGGTTAGTAACTTAGACATAAGTCAGAACAGTAGGGCTTAGAAATCTGTAAGGCTAAGTTTGTGTAGAGTACTAGGATGAAGCTGATAAAAGTCTTAGATTGTCTTAAGAGTATAAGTGAGGTTCTTAGCAGGTTCCTAAGTGTACTCTTTAACTAGGTACCCTTTCTAGTAAACAAGGAACTTGAGCTTTCTATACACTAGCTTAGTATTTACTATATACTCTACTTTGTATTCTGGTTCAGAACTGATGAGTTTTGGTAGAGGTGGTAGAGGTCTTTGTTATAAAGGAAAACTTAGATTATAGTACTAAGACAACAGAACCTTGTTAAACACTAAGTGTATACACTTTTATATTACTAAAAGTTAGAGTTTGTAGGTAGAGGTACTAACCTTCTTTTTAATAACAAAGGGTCTGAAGTACTTGTTGTTCAACTTCTTCATTAGACAATCTGTGGTCAGATTAGTAGCTTCTAGTATAACTTTGTTACTAGGCTAGTAATTCTTGGCCACAGATCTCTTCTAATTATAGTTCTACTTTATAACCTATACTACCTTCTCTAAAAGAGCTTATATATCCTCCCTAGTCTTGTGTATCTGTTCTACAAAGTCTGTTACAGATTCAGAACTACTGTTCTAGTTCAGAACTGTCCTCTAGTACAGATGTCTTCTATAGTTAAGAAAGAACAGAGACTGTCCTATTATAGAGTGTTACTAGTTATTGTGTATGAATTCTGTTAGAGCTAGCTATTCAGACCAGTCTGACTACTAATGATTAATGAACATTTAGAGATAGAGCTCAATCTTCTAATTGACTTACTCAGTTTGACTATTAGTTTATAAGTAATATATAGTAGAAGGGTTCTCTTGAATTCTAAGAAGTATGTATAAGTCCTGTATGAATTTCAACTTAAATTGTAGTCTACAATCATAAATGAGCTTCTGAGAGAGTCTGTACAACTGGAAGACATGATTCTAATAAATGTGTACTATGTCTTTAGAAGTAAGTTCTGTTTAAGTCAGAACTGTATAGACTTACTTAGAGAATTAGTTAACAATCATACAGATAGTGTTATAACTCTAAGACTTAGGTAGCTTACTAATCAGGTCTACTAAGACTTCTTCCTAAGAGTGATCTAGAATCTAATACAGATGTAGAGGAGCCTGAACTCTTGTCTAGTAAGTCTTAGTCTGTTAGTATGTATTATAACTAGTTACATACTTTAGGATTTCCCTCTACATTCCTAACTACTAGTAGTTCCAAGTAATGAGTTCCTACATTTTGTGTTAGCTTAAATGTTCTATAGTCAGATTGTTGTAATAAGTTCAGACAATGTCCTCCTACAGCTTCTAATCCTTTAGAACATACAGTTAGCCTTCCTAGTAAACCTGTCTATCTTTATCCTCTTTCTAATCCCTAGCCTACTTCTCTAACTACTTTACTATAACCTAGTCCTGTGTGTGTCTTAGAGCTTACTATATGTGAGTGACAAAGTTAACATTCTTAGTTTTAAGTCAGATCTCTTAAATTGTCTTAAATGTAAAACAGGAATTGTTTAGGAGAACAAGATTTTCATTATTATTCTCCCCCCTTTTATAACCTACTTGTCTTGAGAGTAAATCAGCTTTTGTCATTTGTGTTCTAAGTTTGTAAGTTAGTACAAAGTTATAGTTCTACAGTTCTAACATCTAGCAGGCCTAGTAGTAGTTAAGCTTCTAAGGTGCCTGAAAGTACTAGAGATTAAGGTGATTACTCTAAATCTTAAACTTTTGTACAGTACTAAGAAGATATTAATACTACTCCTTTAGGGAACAGACAATTACAAAGAGTTCCTTATTATAAATAGAGTAGTTCTGTTCTGTTATAGAGAGGGATTCTGATCAGAACACTATTAAACACTACTTTCTGTCAATAAACTAGGACAGTACTACTCTATTTGTAAAGTCAGAAGAGTTGACTTTAACTTAGAACTTGTCTACAACTGTCAGAACTACTAATATAGGCTTACTAGTAATAGCCTACTTGAGAGACTCAAACACAGACTGTTACTAATCACTCTATTACTAAGAAACATCTTTACTAGTAAGATTGTGAAGGGGCTAGACAATAGTACTAAAGCTTTGAATAAAGTGTTAGTAGTAGTTTGTAAACCTAAAGAATGCTTGGACCTGTTTTAGGTTCTAAGATTGTAGCCAGTTTTGAATTACAGTTACCTTTACTGGATCTATACAGACCTCTCCTGTACTAATTATGAAGCCTAAATAATCTACTAACTCTTGTACAAAAGAACACTTTACTTCTTAGAGGAACAGTTTATTATCTTAGAGCTACTATAGAACTACTCAGATCAGTTAGTAATAATACTTGACTATCTGAGTAAAGATTAGAATGTTGTCCAGATACACACTAACATACTCTGAGTCAATCAGATCTGTAAGAATGTGATTCATAAATGACTAGAACATTATGAGTAAGTTAGTTAGTCTAAAGAACATTACAGTTAGTTTGTACAATCTGTAATTAGTTTAAAACACAGCCTTCTACTCATCTCTATCTTAGATCTGAATATTATTGTACCCTTATTAAACATCTAACTTAGTGAAAACCCTGAATGTATGTGTCTTATTAATAAGCTCCTGAATCAGAGAGAGTAGGTACTTGTTTTTAATAGTACCCTTATTAAGACAATAATAATCCTAAACTAGACAGAGCTTTCTATCTTTCTTTTTAACAAAGAAGAAAGGGGAGACTATAAAGGACTTTAAGGGTTGGATCTGACTGTTCTAAAGATTTTCTTAAAGGAACTCATTAAGCACCTTCTACTCATCTCTGTTAAGTAGGTAGGCCTTACAATCCTTAAGTTAGAAACCCTTAGTCAATTCAATTGTATAGTTCTAAAGGTAACATTCAGGAAGCTAGTTAAATTCCTCTTTACTAAAGACTTTAAGGAACTCTCAGACAAAATCTAGTAAGTTGGGTCTACATACATTCTAGAGTAGAGTTGTTCTAAAGAGGTTCTAGACTGGTTCTATCTTAGACATCCTTTAGATTGACTCTGTTCTGTCTTGACTAGAATATGTGTTCACATATTCACCCTAGTTGAAGAAGAACAACTGGTCACCTTTATTAGAACTGTTAGTAACATTAGAAGTGTTTGTATCTACTTAGAATAGTAGTGTAAGATAGTTGTAAGACTTGGGACACTAATTAAACACAAGTGTTTACTCTAACTAGTTAATAGTAAGGTTGTAAGTCTTAAGCCATTTGAATCTAATAAAGACATCTGTCTTTCTAAGGTTAGTAACTCTAAACTTAATACTTTCCTTATGATCCTAAATAGTTATCTATAGTTGGACAAACTTAGTAATCTAACTATTCTGGTTCAGGGTTCTGTCTACATTATATACTAGGATTAGAAGTAGAACACATTAAGTAGAGAGATAGTATTCCTACACAAAGGCCTTATTAATGTATGAACTAGTATATTTACTGTCTACTAGAGCTATTATTTAGATCTGAGGGAACCCTAAGAAGGGAGCTAAGAGGACAGGAACCTGGAGCTAGTGTCTAGAACATTCTCTAATAAATTACTACTTGTTTTAAAGAGAATGTACAGCTTGTACAGTCTTATTGTCTAAGAGGGTAAGTATATGTACTAACATTTCCTTATTAACCTCTCTCTTTTAACAAGGACAGACCTATGTTCTCAACTATAAACTCAGCTGAGTGTTAGTAACAGTGTAGAGGGGACCTAAAGGCTTAGTAAGGGGGCCTAGGCTACAACTATCCTACACAACAGAAATACAGAACACAAGTACTAGAACATAGTTAGAACTTACAGAACAGAGAGAGAGAGAGAGTAAGACAAGAGTAGAGTATATAGAGTGAGTCTAAGAGTACAGGACTACCTAGAGTAGACAAGATCAAGACTACAGAACTAGTCTGATCTTGTACACTTATATATACTAAACTATACAAGAGTACTCAGAGAGTATGAGCTACTAAGAATGATGAGCTACTGTTAAGACAAGACTACATAAGAGTATGTCTCAGATGATATAAACTACATTACAAGCAATGACAAACAATGATAGAATACCTTCCATCATACATTCTACATCTGAGACATACTTACATAGTATATATAGACTAACTAATCAATAGATGATGAAGCAAGCTGTGAGAGAGTAAGCTGAGTCCACTATCCCCCCCCTCTTTGTGTGATCCCTCTAAGCCTCTCACATAACCTCTCTTCCCTTTCTTAACAGGTTATAAGCCTTGAGCTCCCTGCCTATGCTTTATCTACACTCTACTATGTTTATACTCTATACAGTTCTACACATCACATGCATGTATGTAGTATAATACAATGCAGAACTTGACTCACCTGTCTGAGTATCCCAAACATGAATCAATACACTGTAGACACACAATCTACTGTACTACATACAACCCAGACATTATATGATCATCATCTTAGTGATTATGATCATTAGCCTAGTTAATCTATACAGACAACATTGAAACTTTAATGAGTATCACTTACTACAATTATTAAATACTGAAATACTCTATAATATTATAGAGATCATGTTATAATAAATTAACTAATCATACTACAGACAAACATTAAAAAGATTAATAAAGCAAATGCTACTCTTCTGCTATTAACATTACAATAGTACAAATGATTGGCACTGTCAATGAGTACACATATGTTATAGCATAAATCAAATAATAACACATATAGTAATATTACAGCTGAACAATTAATGCTCAAAATGAGCACATATATACTAAACAGCATATTAAATCAAATAACTAAAACATTTAACATGTATTATAAACAATAATACAATTGCAGACACTATAATGACAACAATAATAACAATAATAATGATAATAATACAGATAGAACTAATGGAACAAATACAGAACAATATAATAACTAACACATATTATAGTCAAGCAATTATATGTAACATATCAGATTCAGCAGTTACATGTCAGATATTGTGATTACTTATCAGATACCAAATATAATACACATATCTAAGATATACAGACAAGTACAGATATGCAAAAGTATAATGAATAACTACAAACCAAAAAACAACACTACAGAGTGTATAAACTAACTATGTATGAAAGAATAATGTTATAATGCATAAATACTGATTACAGCACAAGACAAGTGTAAAATTATAATTATTAAACAAATGATACTACTTTACACATTAATACAATTGTGTAAATGCATACTAACAACAAACAAAAGAATTATATCTCTAATATACTCAAAACAACACATTAATACAACTTAATTATGCAGAATGTGTTATTATAGCAGCTGATTATATAATAAATTTCGAAGTTGCAACAGCAACATCAACTGTACAGCATATATACCTTAACAAACAATTATTAAATTTACATTGTGACAACATAGCTTGTAGGAGTAAATATTAAGCTAATAAGGCTATTACAATGAATAATACAAATATAATTATTACAAATGCATTATTATAATAATTACAATCAAAAACAATCATAATATAATATGATTAAATAAATTAATAAAATGTTTAAGCTATTATCTTAGACAGTATAATATATAATAGGTAATAACAGATGTGAGCACACTTAATAGAACTCAGCACACTTATTAAAAGTACTACATAAATAATAATTATAATGTTATTAAACAAATATTATATGGAAACAAATGAATTACCATATGTTTTCAACACAAAAACAAAATATTCATTCATAATTACAAATGATAATTAATAAAAGATAACAAGTGTGAACAAAACTTGTATATTATACATAATGTGTACTTATCTACTATAACAAACAAAATACACATTATATAAGTTGACAAACGTTAATGGTAACAAAGATATAATAGTAATAACATTTAAATTACTCATTATAGAACATAACAAATGTTATACACTACTTTATAATACTAATAATTAGAAATTGAACCACGAAAGCAATTACAATTATTATATATAAATATTATATTATAACAATGATTAATAAACATTAAAGAAATATCCAATTCTTTAAAGAAATACCTTCTTGAATTGAAGGGGAGGAAATGGATAATATGTATGAAAAATCAATAACTAAATATAAACAACAGAACAGAAAGTATAATACTACAGACACTACAAAAAAATAGAATAATGAAATGCACAGACTAAGCACTGACTAAGTAATAGAAGTTACAGACAGACATAACAGATCATAAAGGTAAATCATTCAGTACAAAGCAAAACTATGTTGATTGGAACTAAATAACAGAAGTCAACATAATGTGTAATTGAACTTCAATGTTAAACAAATAATAATTTTACTACAAAACAAATGCTCATACTTGGCGAATAATATTAATATGATAATATAATTAACTTAACAGTGTTTAATACAAAAATAAATAATATACAGACAATTATCACATCATATAACAAAATAATTCATCAATTCAGACTATAGTTCATAGATAAAAGTGATGAATAACGAAAATAATACTTCAGAATGTACATAAAACAATAAATAATATATCTATATGATAATACAAATATAATTGTGATATAATTCGCAACTACAACAAACAATACACAGATAATAACTATATAAACAAGTATAGAGCACATACATATAATTAAATAAAACTATTAAATTGATTCTTGTACAAACAATTAATTTGCCCTCACTGTACAATTAATACAAGTGTGAACAATATTATAACACTATGAAATACATTAGATAGATACTAATAGGTACATCTATACAATGATTCAAATAAAATAAATAAAACTGATATATAAAATGTTTTACCTAGCAAACCAATTAACAAATAAAACGTTGAACGAATACTACAATTGTACATAGCACTAGATTAACTAAAGAATGCTAGGAGACGATTATAGTAAACATAATCTGATATATCACTTATATGCAGATTGTGTTATAATACATCATTCTTTGCAAAAAGAAAAAGCAAAGAACAATAGTCATAACATACACACATATATATACACAATACTATGATTGCAACAATTCACAACAACATTGTTAATGATAAATAATACGAATGTACATTAGTAATGATTTACAACAGATAACTATGTTGGCTATTAAAGAAACAATGTAACAGATTGTATAGTTACTCAGGATGCATTAGAAACAATCAATTAACAAACATAATGTTAATAAATTAATACACAGATATAAATGATAATGTAAAGCAAACGAACAAACAGTACATTCATGATATAATACATATACAATGCACCTAGACACATAGCAAGATGCCTACAGCCAGACATAACATCTATGTAACAAATATATGTTAGCATAAAACCTCATTAATCTCAGAATGAAGCAATCTGACAAAAACAAATATTATTATTGATATTACAATATACAATCGATACAATGCTTCAATCCAAAGACATAAATCAGCTATTACTGAATGCTTAATGTATATACAAATGTAGACGAACGTGGACAGTAATGATTAAAGAAGGATATCATTACAACATTGAATATACATTTTACTAGTGTGATTCATTAGTTTCACAGCAAAGTAAAAGGAAATTACTAGAGTACTCAAACAAACTTAATAACAAACAATATGTCTGAATAACAAACAATAAAACAAAACAAGCAATTGCATTTATGATTTAAATATGCACATATATGTACCTATGCATGCTGACAAGATTCTACAGGTCTCTGAAGCATTTACAAATTATTTAATAACATTTACAAACAATCTATTATGATAATGATGCTGTTATTGAACAGTATATTATGAACGAACAAACTAATTAAATATACTTAAACAATATAACATTGGACAAACTTAACACAAAGTGGATGACATTTGGAATGGACAGTACATGGAACAGACAATACATTACTACAATGCTAATAATGTTATTATTAACTACATCAAGTTATAAACACATTATACAAACGAACAATTGTACAATACAGTTATAATGATTAAACTATCTATACATACTGTAAGCAAACATCTTACAAGTCTACTAGACCTAGTAAGAGTTTGAAGGGGAGTGTTAAGACAAGACTACAC
>NW_006760386.1:5486340-5523769 GCF_000271605.1 Fomitiporia mediterranea MF3/22
CTGCAAGAGANCAAGCCAAGTCTACTACTCCCCCCCTCTTTGTATGATCCCTCTAAGCCTCTCACATAACCTCTCTTCCCTTTCTTAACAGCTACAAAGAATGAAAGAAAGGAAGGTCAAAGATAAAGGTATAAAGAATGAAGGGATAGACAAAGGGTAAGAGACTATAGAATGAACAAAGAATGAAGGGGTAGTTAAAGGAATAGAATAATAAAGTAAGGAGGGGTAGTAGTGAGAGTCAGCCTGTATATAGTCTATAAATAGTGCTCCTAAGGGATAGAAGTCCTAAGTTCTAGTATGGAAGGGTGTAGAACCCTCAGAGCTGAAGGTGCAAGAGTAGAGAACTGTAACACTGAGTGTTCTAGTAACTATAGTAAGAGTATATGTGTCTCTAATTTAGATTTACAAACTACTCACTGATTTCTTTGAATTTGAAAGAGTACTAGACAATGTAAGGAACATATTAGAGTGATCAAGCTCTCAGTTCTAGTCATCAAAGCCTAGCAGGTTTATAGAAAGGTAAGGAAGTTAAAAATGTGTAAGGATAAGTATACTAGCCTTACATAAAGATTCTCTCTTTACTAGCACACTCAACTACTGACTAAGATAACCTAGTAATTGAGCACTGAGAAGGAGAAAGAATCCCCTAACCCTTAGCTTGAAAACCCTTTATATATGTGTATACACATATAGTAGGATATAGGATAGTCTAGTAAACAAAAAGGAAAACACTTACAAGCACTTACAACACATGTTGTACAAATGCACAGGTAGTACAATTGTTACAGCTCTACTCATAGTGTGTAAGTGTTAATACAAGTCAACTACATAGTTCTTTATAAGCTTTATTGTTCTTAGATTAAAGTAATATATATACTATCTAATATTGCATGTCTTGAATGTATGTCTTGAAAGACATGTCTTTACAATAGTATATATTTACAAGATGTTTGTATGCTTTAAAACATATGACACATTTATCTGAAATAAATGTTAACATTATTACATTACTGATTATTATGAGATGATTAGTTTATCAACAGACAAACCACAAGACAATGACTTTATAATGTCTCAGTTAGAATACATACAATATAAGGACAAGAGACACTGAGCAGTCAATCATCACCTCACCCCTTATCTATGTGTGCCCCCCTTAAGTTTTCCCTCTCAACAGGTTATAAGCCTTGTGCTCCCTGCATACATACATCTATTGTACACTTTAAACCCTTTACTTGTATACATTTGCACACATTTGCATCATAGTTCCTCCACATACAGATACACACTGTAAACCAGCTAATGTACCTAAATACTTTGGTCAAAACATTACAATGCTTAAGACTGAAGCAAACTACAAGATGTGGCACTACTACATTGTTTCTTACAACTACATACTTCAAACACTTACTAAAGGATGAACCACAGAATGAAGCTAAGAGGGAGATGGCTAAGGCTATTCATGCATGTATAGTTAATAACATTGCTAATACAATATTGGCAAACTATATACACTTTGATATGTCTATCCCTTAGTTAATGAAAGTGCTTAAAGAATGCTTTAACCCCTAGACAGCATGTAAAAAGGTTATTAACAAATTGGCACTGTTTATTTGTAGAGACCATGTAAAACATTTCAGACATACATTAGACAGACTTAAGGAAGCATACACAACTCTGTCTGCTAACAGTAATCCACCACACAACTCTACATACAAAGTAGCAATATTACTTGCCACTCCTAAACAATATACACACATAGTAAATATGATAATACAATCTACTAATGCTCAAAACAAAGGCAAACCAGTTGATGAACATAAGAAAGTCAACCCAAAGTAACTAATCCTTACATTGTAGAATGCCTACAACAATTACTGTGCTAAACAAGCACAAGATTCCAATGATTGGACAAAGAATAATACACATGCTAATACAATGTATAAAGCCAATAAGTAGAGGAAATTCAATCCACCAAATCTGTTCAATCTGACAAAAGCAAAATGTTTCAATTGTGGAAAAACAGGACATTTCTCTAAGGAATGCTACAAACCTCCTACTAAAGCTACAAAGCTTGTATGCACCAAACATCAAGCTAACATTGTGCATAAAACAAACCAAACTGTAGAAAACACAACAAACACATTTATTATTGAAAACCTAAACAAAAACAATGTTGAATTAAAGGAAGGCAACATTGAAATGAACAATAATGCCTACACTCTTATTCTGAGCAACCAGGACAAACAATTCGAACAATATGCTTCCTAGGTATGTACCAACATATTTACAAATACAATCATAGTTAACAAGAAATCCTATATGCAAACAATGGATTTACTCAATTCTAGTATATTAATACATGCTACTCCTTATTTATTTCGATTAATGGATGTACACAACATAACTCCTACAATTGTAACTATTACAAATAGATCAATGATGACTCTTAATCAAGCTGGATCTATGCATATCAAAATCCTGAAGAATATACAAGAAAGAAGCATCATAACATCACAAAACATCTATTACTATCTACAAATGAACTTTTCCCTCATAAGTCAAGTGCTACTATGTAGGGAAGGTTATTCTTTTATGTTTACAAACAATAATTGTATTATAACATTACCATGTAACAAATATGTCAGACATATATGATTGAGAAATAACTTGTATATTTTGTACAATAATCATTTGTTAAAAACAATGAACGAACTATCTATTTACAATATACATAAATGCTTCAGACATATAAGTTACAATTATATTAAACGATTATTAAAGACACAACTGAGTGTACTATCAACTAAAATAATGAACTACAAAGAAAAAGAATGTATTGAATGTATAAAAGCAAATATTGAACATACACCAATACTAAAACTACATCAATCTCCTCTTACAAATCAATTTGGAGATCTTATTCATATTGATATCATTAGTCCTATTGAACTGTACACATATAAGAACATACACTACTTATTAACAATTGTAGACAATTCTACTTGTTAGTGCATAATACTCAAATTACAAACAAAATCCAATATATATACACAATACATACAATGGACAACCAAAATATTTACACAGTACAGAGTTAAAATAAAGCTTTTACAAAGTGATAACAATACTGTATTCCTTAGTGAAGATTTCCAACAATATTTAGATTCACAAGGAACAAAACAAAGATTAACAGTACATCATACTCTGTAACAGAACAGAATAGCAGAACAAACTCATAAAACTATATATAGAGGTGTAAGAGCATATCTAACATTTACTAAATTACTGTTTACATTATGGGCCAAAGTAGCAATTCATATTACCTATATTCATAATAGAACACTGTGTGCTACATTAAATTACAATACTCTACATTACAAACATTACAGAACCTACAGAACAATTGATAATATATACGAATTTAGTCAATATATTATCATTCACAATGAAAATCCTACAAAAATACAATAGTAAGGTATTATTGCTTGTTGGATAGGATTAGACAATGAAAGTAAAGGCTATAAAACTTGGCACAATAATAAAATCACCATCAAACGAAATATTCAATTTCTCAAAGGTAAACCTCCTCAAATTGAAGGGGAGAAAATAGACAATACAAACAATGATATGAGCAAGTGTTTAATAATTAAAAATAGACAATACAAACAATGATATGAGCAAGTGTTTAATAATTAAAAATAATGAAACAGACAATAGAATAACAAGAACAGACAACAATGATACAGACAATACTGATCCTAATAAAAAAGGAAAAGCAGTAGAACTAACAGACTTAACAGACAACAAAGTTAAATTAACTGAAAAAGAAGTAGAACCTAAACTACATTGATTGGAACAGAAACAGAAACTGACAGAATGTGCTATCAAGCTTGAACAATGCATAGAGAATAAACACATAACAAAACACATGTATGTACTTAGCAAAAAGGATGAAGATAATATTGCCATTCATTTAACAGAATTTAATGCTAAAATAAGTGAAATACAATCAGATCTGACTTCATTTTATGAAGCAATCTAATGTCCAGATTGTGATTCATAGATTACAGCTATGAAAGACAAAATAAAACAATTAGAAAATTATAATACATAGGAAATCACAAATCCACACAATAATATTAACATTATTGGAACACAATTTGTCTATAAAATAAAGTAATACACTGACAATAGTATAGAAAAATACAAAGCACAATTAGTAGTTTAAGGAAACTATCAGATTGATGGCCTTGACTATCATACAGACGATTTATTTGCTCCTACTGCTAGACTATCTATAGTGTAATTAATATTAGTATGGGCAGCATCTAATAATTATGAAATACATTAGATAGATATAAAATCAGTATATCTGTATGGACAATTGACAGAAGACAAAGAAATATATGTTAAACCTCCTCCAGGTAACTTAATAGACAGATTACAGAATGGACAAATATTACAATTACAAAAAGCACTATACAGATTAAAACAAGCTAGTAGAAGATGGTATAAAACACTATCTAACATACTACTTAAATGTGGATTAACGAAATCCAAACATGATAACACTGTATTCTTTGTAAAGAAGAAAGAAATAACTGTAACCATATTATTTGTACATGTCAACAATATTACTATCACAGTAATGAATAATAATACTATTACAATGATAAAACAATCTATTACACATCATTTACAATATACAGACAGTAGCAAATTACACTAGCTACTTGGTATAGAGATTCAATGTAACAGAGAGTATAGATTCATTAGGATGTGTCAGACACATTATATTAATAGTATAATAGAACATTACAAACTTACAAACAAACAAAGTGTACAAACACTCATACAGCCCAGTACACAATTAAAAACAGTATTGCAAACCAATAACAATAGAGAACAAATGTCTGATATACTATACATGAACATGGTTGGCACACTTAGATACATTGCAGACTGTATACAGTCAGATATAGCATTTGCAACAAATCAGTTAGCTAAATACCTTAATGACCCTGGTAAAGAGTATTATCTGGCACTTAAACATTGTTACATGTACTTAAAAACTACAAACAATGTCTGGCTCCAACTCAGTAGCACAAATCAATCAATATTGAATGGATATACAGATGCAGACAGTATGATGCAAGAAGGGCATTGTACAATATCAGGATATGCATTTTACTTGAGCAATTCATTAGTTTTGTAGTCAAGTAAAAGACAAACACTGGTGGCAAATTCAACATATGAAGCTGAATTAATAGCTCTTGCAAGAGGAACACAAGAAGCAATCACACTTACTCATTTAGCTGAAGAGATTCTACAGGTCTCTGATGCACCAATTAATATCTATTGTGATAACAATACTGTTATATGAACAGTTATATTGGACAAACTCAAATATTCGGAACGAATGAAGCATTTAGATCATAAGAAAGATTTTATTAAATGCTACATTGAGTTAGAGTACATAAATGCAAAATACATACAGACAAACAATCAATGAGCAGATATATTAACTAAAGCACTACATGTACCACAAGTCAAACATCTTACCAGTTTACTCAGACTAGTAAGAGTTTGAAGGGGAGTATTATGAGATGATTAGTTTATCAACAGACAAACCACAAGACAATGACTTCATAATGTCTCAGTTAGAATACATACAATATAAGGACAAGAGACACTGAGCAGTCAATCATCACCTCACCCCTTGTCTATGCATGCCCCCCTTAAGTTTTCCCTCTCAACACTGATTGAGTCAGATCATTACATAGTAGGACCCACAAGCATATATATTCTTATTGTAGTTAGTTACACTTTCTCCTCATGTATCTACACATGTATACCCTTATAAAAGACAGTATCATTTGTTAGGTAAAGGGGATTCTTTTCCCCTGACCCCTTACTCAAGTACTAGGTTATCCTAGTCAGTAGTTGAGTGAACTAAGGGTGATTAGAATTATCTTGTGAGGAACTGTTGAGAGGGGTTATGTGAGAGGCTTAGAGGGATCACACAAAGAGGGGGGATAGTGGACTCGGCTTGCTCTCTTTTGTGTCATTGTCTGTTGATTCAGTAGGTATATATAATATGTAGCTATGTCTTGGGTATGTCTGTTGCTTATATGCATCATTCCATATATGTTAACACTCCCCTTCAAACATATATTAGTTTAATAATATGTTTGTTTTGTGACTATTTGTTTATTTGATTTGTAGTTATTTTTATTTTTATTTTTAGGGGTAGTTATAGTGCTGCTACCACTCCCCTTCAAACATTTATAAGTTGGCCAGACCTATAAGATGTTTGATTTGCAGATTGTTCCAACATTTTTATTAGTATTGTATCTGCATTGTACATTGTGTCTGTATTATATTTGCTCATGTATCACATATAATAATATCATTTGTATAATATAAATGCATTGTTCGTATTGTATATTTTAGTCCACTGTGTGTTAACTTTGTGTGTTGTTAGATATCTATTAAGTTTTCGTTCAGCATTGTGTTATTAGTTCTGTAGTTTGTTAATTGTTATATTATTAAGTCATTGTTTGTTGTCATGTAGACTGTTCAACATGATTGAAATTGTTTGGAGTTAATCCAAAGTTCATACATAGTTTACTGTTCAATGACAGTATTGTTTTCACAATAAATTGTTCGAAATCGTTATTAATATCATATGTGCTTCAGAGACCTGCAGAATCTCATGAGTACTGTGTAAGATTGTAAATCGTGTGTTTTATTTATTAAATTTGCTCGAGTATTACTAGTAATTTCTTTTTACTTTGCTGTGAAACTAATGAATCATGCTAGTAAAATGTATATCTGGTGTTGCAATGATATCCTTCTTTAATCATTGCTGTCTGTGTTTGTTTACGTTTGTATATGTGTTAAGCATTCAGCAATAGCTGATTTATGTCTTCAGATTGAAGCTTTGCATTGATTGTATGTTGTAATATTAATAATGTTATTTGTTTTTGCCAGATCACTTCATTCTGAGATCAATAAGGTTTTATGCTAACATATATTTGTTGTATAGATATTATATCTGGCTGTAGGCAGCTCACTATGTGTCTAGGTGCATTGTGTATGTATTATATCATGAATGTATTGTTTGTTCATTCACTTTACATTATCATTTATATTTATATATTAATGTTGCATTCTGTAATCGTTTCTGATACATTCTGAGTAACTATATGATCTGTTGCATTATTTCTTCAATAGCCAATGTAATTATCTGTTGTAAATCGTTAGTAATGTACGTTTGTATTATTTGTTATTAACAGTGTTATTGTGAATTGTTGTGATCATGATGTTATGAATATTTATTAGTATTATGGCTATTGTTCTTTGCTTTTTCTTTTTGCAAAGAATGATGTATTGTAACACAATCTACATATAATTGATATATTGGATTATGTTTACTATAATAGTCTCCTAGCATACTTTAGTTAATCTAGTGGTATGTGCAATTGTAGTATTTGTTCAACATTTTATTTGTTAATTGATTTGCTAGGTAAAACGTTTTATATATTGGTTTTATTTATTTTATTTGAATCATTGTATAGATATACTTATTAGTATCTATCTAATGTATTTCATAATGTTATAATGCTGTTCACACTTGTATTAATCACACAGTGAGGGCAAATTAATTGTTTGTACAAGAATTGATTTAATAGTTTTATTTAATTATATGTATACACTCTATACTTGTTTATATAGTTATTATCTTTGTATCGTTCAATTGTAGTTGTGAATTATATTGCAATTATATTCGTATTATTGTATGGATGTATTATTTATTGTTTTATGTATGTTCTGAAGTATTATTTTCGTTATTCATCACTTTTATCCATGAACTATAGTCTGGATTGATGAATTATTTTGTTATATAATGTAATATTTGTTTGTATTTTATTTATTTTTGTATTAAACTTTGTTAAGTTAATCAGATTATTATATTAATATTATTTGCCAAGTATGAGCATTCGTTTCATAGTGGAATTATTATTTATTTAACATTGAAGTTCAATTGCACATTGTGTTAACTTCTATTATTTGTTCTAATCAACATTATTTTACATTGTGTCAAATGATTTACCTTTGTGATCCGTTATATCTGTCTGTAACTTCTATTACTTATTGTTTTTTAGGATCAGTGATAAGATTGACATTTCCACATCATGAATATTCATTTGTTCATCTACAGTTTTGTATTGTAAACGTTTGCACATTTGCTGCAAAGAATGCTTTGGGAATATGTACCATTTCTAGGCTTTATTATTATTAATTTATTAATTATCTGTTTGAATAACTTTTATAAGCATTGAAAATGTTATGTGATGTATAACTTTTATATTCTTTAATAAGGTATTTTGTGTTTGACGGATTCGTCAGATTCATCACAGATTTCACTTAGTGACATAGTCAATATGTTTGCATTAAGAATTCAATGTTTATTATTAGCATGTATATTATTCAATTACTCCCCTTCAATTCAAGAAGGTTATTCTTTGAGTAATTGACAAGTAGTGTAAGTACATAAGTACATTGTTGATTTCCTTTCATGTATTTGTAATCCAACAAGTAGTGTTAGTACTTTGTTATTTTACTTTTGTACGTTTGTCAGTATGTGTTATAATATAACAGTATATTTTAAGTTAACTTGTGATGTTTGACATACATCATTTTGTTTAAACATTACACTGTAACATTGTACTGTTTGTTTTATAAATTTTAATGTGATGTTTGTAATATGTCTGTAATATTTCAGACGTGCTAAGAAATCTCTCTGTATGTTTGCAGTTACAACATTGGTTGCACATCTATTCATATCTCTGATAAGATGTAATAGATATGCTTACATCCACTTTTCTTTATATATTATACTGTCTGAGATAATGTGTTAAACGTTTTATTAATTTATTTAATCTTATTATATTATGATTGTTTTCGTTTGTAATCATTATAATAAGTGTGTCCATTGTAGTTTTTCTGTTGTTTGTTGTACTAGCCATATTGGCATAGTACTTCACTTGTATATAAGCTTTGTAGCTTCAATATAAGTTTATTTATACTTTGTTAAAGTATATCTACATTCTGTGCAATTAAATATGTTCTGTTACATTGTTGTAGTAATGGTAGAGGTATTATTCTACTGTTCACTGTTATTATACATTGTTATTATATGTTTACACTATCATAGGTGTAAAGTATTGTTATTTGTTTAAAGACTATAATTGTGTACTCGTTCCTGTACCATAGTTACTGTAATGTACTTTGTAACTTTATTATTATTGTTATTATTATTAATTTGTCTGTAGATAGTTGTATGCTTTCATAAGCTGTATTAGTGTGTAGATATCAGATGTCTTAGATATCAGATGGATATCTGCTAACTTGTTTTATCTCATATCCAACATGTCTAACATATCTGAGACATGTCTTACATTAATCATTTGGCTGTGATATTGCTATATGTGTTATTATTTTATTTATGCTATAATATATGTGTGTTCGTTGACAGTGTCTATCATTTGTACTATTATAATATTAATAGTGGATGAGTAGTGTTTGCTTTCTCAATCCTTCTAACGTTCGTCCATAGTATGATCAGTTATTTATAATAACATGATCTCTGTAATATTATAGAATATTTTAGTGATTAAATGTCACAGTAAGTGATACTCATTGTAGTTTCAGCATTGCCTGCATAGATTATGTTACTACTGGGCCAATGATCATAATCACTAAGATGACAATCATATAATGTCTGGGTCGTATGTAGTATGGTAGATTGTGTGTCTGCAGCGTATTGATTCGCGTTTGGGATACTCAGACAGGTGTGTCGAGTTCTGCATCATAGTATACTGTGTGCATGCATGCGATCTGTAGAGCTGCATGGAGCATAGACGTAGTAGAGTGTAGATAAAGTGTAGGCAGGGAGCTCAAGGCTCATAACCTGTTGAGAGGGGTTATGTGAGAGGCTTAGAGGGATCACACAAAGAGGGGGGATAGTGGACTCAGCTTGCTCTCTTTTGCATCATTGTCTGTTGATTCAGTAGGTATATATAATATGTAGCTATGTCTCAGGTACGTCCGTTGCTTATATGCGTCATTCCATATATGTTAACAGGAACAGTGAGTTTCCTTACAGCAAGAGAGAGCAATTGGAAGATTGTTGGATATGGAGCTGTGCAAGAGGTTAGTAGGGGTTTCACTAGAGTAAGTTCATCTCTCCTTTGTCAAATTAGTGCCTGCTGAGCACTGATTGGTGCTTCAACAGACTCTTGTTAGTATGTATGCTACAGGGAATGGGCACAACTCAACAACACCCGCCTACTTCAGCGATTTCACGTATGATCCTGTGCAGGGAGTATTCTGACAAACTACTACAGCAATTAGTCAGAAGTTTTTATTCATGATTGAGAAGGCGATTAACGTGGGTACAATACGTGGAGCCTGGATCCTTTCAATGACTTATGCATTCTTTTGTGTAGTCGTCTAACTTCTTTGACATTCTCCTTTTAAATTTAGTAGCAACAATTTACCACTCGATATTATTGCGAAAACAGTGCGAGTCTAAGCATGATATTCATCGTTACTATTCCGCTGCCATTCTCAAAAGGATGTCAAGGGTTTGCTTACTAATATTCGTCTGTCTTTTCCGTCGTTCATCGATGCACCATGGCTCGTGACCGTCATAAACGGCCCGTTACTCAAAGACATGGCGCTCATGCTCTTCGACGAGCGGTTCCGAGTACATTCTTCTGAAGTTCTCTGTACTGTGGATTGTGTTCTCGTGATATTGTTCTAAGCCTTGATCGTCATCGATCCAAAATTCTGCTTCGCTACGCATATATGAGGCCACTATTCTGCACCATGGCGGAGAAATCGTATCGTAAAAGCCCTCAGGTCTCTGCGTGAAGTCTGCAGAGACTATGCTATTCCTTCTGACTTCCGCTCTGCTGTATCTCGCTCTCTCGGGTACTGCCCTTTCTGACGTAACCGCCAACTCACCGGACCATGCAAGACTGAGATCGTACCATAACCCGATCGTTAGTGGTTTTGCGCCTGATCCGTCCTGCACACGTGTTGGCGAGCAGTTCTTCTGTGTATCGAGCTCGTTTAGTGCTTTCCCAGGTATTCCTGTGTACACTTCTCGTGACTTGGTACAATTCCAACAGATCGGTGAGTATTGTCGTTTGCCTTCCTTGATGAAAACATCCATCCCGTAACGCAGTATTGGGTAAATGTCTAATTTGTTTGGCTGTGCCAGGCAATGTTTTATCGAGACCAGAGCAACTCCCGACTTTGAACACGATCAATACCCCTACTGGTGGCATTTGGGCATGCACTATTCGTCATCGTGAAGGCACATTTTATGTGACAACAACGCTGGTAATGGACTCCGAGCCTGAAGATTCGCCAGCGCTCTGGGATAACGTGTGTTCTGAATTACATAATCCCAGATAAATGCAAGTTGATCCTTGGTATGCAGCTTCTCTTCACGACAAAGGACATCTTCGCAAACAATGGTAATGGCTGGTCCGATCCCGTACATTTCTCTTTCCAGGGCTACGATACATCGCTGTTCTGGGACGACGATGGTACACCATATATTCAAGGTTCTCACTACTGGCGTATCTTCCCCGGAATACAACTATTCGCCATTGATTTGGCAACTGGTGAAAGTGTCAGCGGTGAACCAGTAACACTTTGGGCCGGAACTGGGGGTGAGGTGCGTGTATTCGGAAAGCAGAACGACATCGGTACATCTTTTCACGATCCATTTAGGCACCTGAAGGTCCGCATATATACAGACGAGACGATGGATATTACTTGTTGGTAGCTGAAGGTAAAAAACTAACCTTGCGAAGCGTGGGGTTCTCTTTGCTTATCCGGTCCTTAGGTGGAACGGGTCTTGGTCATATGGTCACGTAAGCATCGCTTCTTGTCGTGCCTATAGACGAGGTCTAATTGTATCTAATTGCAATACGATATGTACCTCGTAAGTATGGCACGGTCTCCAAATGTCACAGGTCCATATACTTCCTATGCGAACAACCCAGTAATGACAAACGCCAACACTTCCTTGTATTGTTAGTCGTCTCCCTATACAGAGAAGAAAGAATTTTCATTGACATATCGAACTTGTCATGAAGTGCAGACACTAGGGCACGCAGATGTGTTCAATGACACCGCGGGGAACTGGTGGTCCGTCGCGCTTGCGACAAGGAATGGAATTGTCAACTTGTGCGTCTCCTTATGTCTTTATGAGGAAGAGGAAGGAATGCTAATTGCTTCCTCGTTCAGCCCAATGGGACGGGAAACTGTCCTTGTACCCGTCGTATGGGAGGAAGGTAGGCTTCGCTATTCAAATTTATCAGTGCGGTTATTAAACCGAAGCTTTGCGCGCGCAGGCGAGTTTCCGATGTTCAATAATGCCACTCCAGGGCACGCATACATCAACATGACCGGTCCTCTCCCTCCTCCACAGCACGTACGTTTATCTACATCCTACATCAGAACCTGTTTACTCAATTATATGTCCTTTGAAGCCGACGAATCACGATGTAACCGATCCGCTCGTTGGACACTCCCAGCATATTACCTTCCCTTCCACTCCAAACGCTTCGCTCTCCGAATTACCTCGCCAGCTTGTGTACTATCGCTTCCCATACTTCTCGCGGTTCACTGTCTCGCCAGAAGGGTATCCGAATACTCTGCGAATCATGGGTTCGACAGAGAATATCACTGGGAATGGCGGTGTTGGCACGAGCACGTTCATATCACGGCGGCAAGATGCTGTTGAATTCACTGCAGAGTCAACTTTGGAGTTCGCACCAGATCTGAGTGATTCGGATGTGGAAAGCGAAGAAGCGGGAATGACGTTGTTCATCCAAAGGATGCAGCATTTCGATATGGGAGTCGTCGTGGAACGTAATGTGTCAGATAGCAGTCGATTGCAGAAGTTCATCCAGTTGAAGACTATCGACGTAAACGCGAGCGCAGGTGGATTGAGTGACGTATATTCACGACCTGGGTTATTCCCGCTCACGGACGACGTGGAGAAGCTGAGGCTTCGCGTCCAGGCAGTGAACGCGTCTACATACGTCTTCTCTTATATCGAGCTAAAGAACGGTACAATGGCAAACGAGAATAACTGGACAATTGTTGGATATGGAGCGGCAAGAGAAGTTAGTGGGGGTTTTACTGGCGTACGTGCATATCTCCTCTGTCAGACCTTCGCATGGTGTTTACTAATGAGGGCATCTAAAGACGCTTGTCGGGATGTATGCCACAGGAAACGGGCACAACTCGATAACGCCGGCATATTTCAGCGATTTCACGTATGATCCAGTGCAGGGCGTATTTTAGAATTTGTTTCCAAAACGAGTGCTCAGCCGATCAGCCTCCTTGTAAATTGTATAAGGCATGGTATTATGACCGAATAAGGTACAAAAAAATTGGACGCAAAGCGACTTTTCATTGAAATGCACTGTTGCATCAACTGCTTATTCGTCTAATTTCTCCGTAATACTCCTTTTCTGTTTAGCATTTATAATATGAGCAATATGCACGCGTTCGAAGAAACTTGCAGACTTACACCATATGTCGTTTCCTTACCCGTATTGTCGTTCTCAATAGTGTATGTCTTGTGCTAAGTACAACATTGCTTAATTTCAATCAGGAAGCAAACAATGCAGGTGGGTGTTTACATCCAGATCACCCTTCCTCGGCTTCTCGTGGACACGAGTTACTTCGCCAGTTGCCTGGCTTTTCGCATTCTTGGGATCAGCTGCATGCATAATTGCCGAAATTCCGATCAGAGTGCGCTTTACCAAAACATCAAAATTTATTACCAGAGAGTAGTTACTTACGCGCTTGATGATATGGAGCATATTTGACGTGGTCTCCTTCCTATATCGCCAATATAAAGGTGAAAATGAGTATTTCGACGAACAACGAAAGAGTACACTTGAACTTACGTGGATTTCGTCGGCCATACTGTGTGAAGAGTGCTCTCGTATCTAGACTCTTAGGTTATAGTGACAGTGTATATGATGGATGGAAATTCAAGGCAAAGTGTTTACCGAGCGAATTTAAGTCTGGCGAGTCGTTATTAGGCACGTCAGGGATGACGTCATTATTGACAAAAGGTAAAAAGGTAATTTATCGAAATTGGAGTATCGGCACGCTTGTCTATCCCGCTCAATGACCCGTCGATGTCCTCTGCTCAATCATATCAAGCAATATTGATGGTGTTTATTTTGATTGTAGAAAAGCTATGGACACGAAAGTTGGTACAGTATAAGGGACAAATGGACGAGATTACTTCATCAGAATTCGAGAATTGTAACCAAAACAGTGATGTTTAAAGATACTGTGTGTTAATCATCCAGTTTCTCCGTTACGTATTTTTGCTGTTGGAATCTCATTAGAATACACATTTTTAGTTACAGAAGAGACATTAACGAACGCACACTGTAATACGCTTCTTTCCCAGTGTTGTCGTTCTGAATCGTATATGTCTTATGCTGTGAGAAAATCAAACCGAATGATGAATACAAGTTCGTAGTGCATCGATGCACCCTTAGATCAGACAGGGAAACAGATATCCATACCTCTGGGTCTTCTTTCTTTGGTCTGTCATGAACAGCCTTTACTTCTCCCGTTGACTGATTCGCAGTTTCAGGATCAGCTATTATGGTTGAAGTTTAGTACACAAGGTGTGGTTGAAGAGGTACGATTATTATTTAGCCAAAATCAGCGGTATGATGGTTCGTATCACATACCGACACGATGGAATGGTGCGTATTTGACATGGTCCCCCTCCTGCTCAGGCAGTATATTTATCAATGAGCGTCATGTCTAGTTCTAACTTAAAATTGTTGACAAGCTCACTTGAATATCAGACATTTCTCCAGATTGAGCAAGACTTTTTATGAGCAATAAGAGGCTTCCTGACCTGAGGAAGTTGTGATAGAATGATGGTGTTGTCCAAGTAAGAAAGTGGAAACCGGAAGCTAGGTTTAGTTCCGTTCTCTTTTGCATCCAGTGCAAATGTAGATACGTCAAAAATGATGTCATGCAGGTAGCGGAAGGACTACCAACCGATGGTTCAGAATTAGGCACTACCGTGACGTTCCCTGCCCTTGCAATAAACTGGATGATAGAAACACTACATACATGTAAATATTGTACATTGGGCAAAGCTCAGTGTGCATACTGTACTATCCAGCTACCTGTATATTACTGGTTTCATATCAGCATTCATTCTTCGCTGATTCGAGAAGTAGCTTGATGTCCACTTATAATAATTAGTCCCCTTTCTGTTACTGTTATTCCAATAATTGTTACTCTGTACCACTAAAAGTGAGGGAAATATGCATCATAAATTCGTCAATTAGAGAACATTTAGCGACTAATTGGTCTGGGTGGGTGTGTATCATTTGGTTGGATCCTACAGATGTCAGTAGCAACTTCATCTGAAGCGTCTTGCTTTTGGATCCTTCTGATGCGTGAATTTAATGATAAGTCAATACAAGAAATGATATAGCATTTACAAAAGGTGTAAATGGCCTTTCTACGTGTACGACAGGTTTCGACTTGACAGTAACTGTATACATGATAGCTATAGAAGGAAACGGAATATTCTTTGTCTTTACCTGGAAATTAAATGAAAACAGAAAAGCTTGATTCATGCTTAAGGATGAATTTGATAGGGCTCCAATAATAGGTATGATATTGGAAACTGTGTCAGGTTCTCATTTCACCTGTCAAACTCTTGTCCGCTTAAGAGATTGCCCTGTTTGACTACCCGGCGTGACACAATGTTCATTTCGGGCTGTCATAAATTGTGATATTGGGGGACACTCTGATTAACGGAGCACCTAACGGCGAGGGGAAAAGATATTCATACAACCGCTTGGACACTCACTCCTTCCGAGGAATTTGTTCCCGAACGCAAACACACAATAATGGTTAATTGCAAATGTCTTAATAAGTTTTCTTTTATCTGGCGGTGAGCAATGTCGCGGGTGCTAGGACCTGAAACCCTTTCATGATTGACGTTGACTGGCGTGGATATTGTTATAGCCTCTGCCTAGAGCTCTCTAGAGCAACCGATGCTGGTCCAAGGGTACCTGACAGCCTTAAGAAAAGGATGGCTCCGAGACGTTGAGTGCTGAGACCGCGGCGTAAGCTTCCATTAGCGTTGATCCATCCACGCGGTCGACGACGAGTTGTTCTGGCCACCGCCACAGCAGATCAGTTGTGGTCAGTTGTGTCGTTCAATGCCAAGTTTGAACCTTAAAAATTCCTGATAACTCGGAGCCGTAGCTGACAAAGGCGCCGTGCCGTCGGTAGTTTTTGTATTCAGTACCAGTCGGTCCTAAGCTTGCACGAGGCCATCCATGACAGTCACAGAGTAAAAATCTAAAGATCCTGATTGACGAATATGTTTAGCACAGTTCAAGGCGCAACGCGCTGCAGTATATGGACAACATCTTAAGGAAGAGATGCTTCCGCCGATTTCTCCTTTGAATGGCGTAAAGTCCGTGGTGCTCCTAAAATAGACTATAATGAGCAGTACTCTCAGGTCCGTACGGCAGTGCGACCATCGGAGCCGATATCAGGGAATGCTTCCGTGCAATCAAGGTTCGAGGCTTCGAGCAAAATGAAACCCGTGGCATCGTTCCCGAACTGAAGTGGTGGTGGTCATATCACAGAAGGTTAGTAAGGGAAATCATGAAGAGTATCGGAGCGGCGAGAAGACGCGTTCGCTTTACCCAAAACGGAAGACTATAATCTAATGAAGTTGGTGCCAGGTTCTGCTAAACGATAAAGAAGTGCGATAGGTCGGGACTTCACGTGACAGATTCACGTACACACATCCAAATAATCCGGCAAAGAGCGACAAGGTCAGACTTGGTGCCGTACTTGACACTGACAGTTCCTTGTTGTTTCAACTCCCCCTACAATCCACAGGCGAAAATAATATGAGGCCGCACGTATCAAATTGCGTTCGTATCTGCGATCTTGCTTCACCCTGGAACCTCTTCTCCGAGGCAGAAGACACGGGGAAACTTATGTATAGATGAGATCGTATCTGCGTGAATAGTGACTTCACTTCAGACCCGCGCATCGGCGACATTAGCCTTATTTATTTAGACTTCCTATAGGACTTGTACACCGGCCCGTGGCGTCCTCTGCAATTAGACAGTATCGCGCGAAGGTAAGGATCGGAAAATGCAAGCATCCGGTAGACTTTGTTCCATCTCATCGTGATTCGCAGTCTAGAACCATTGGCCACAAGCACGTTGTATCCGTATAGATCAACTCGCGCGGTCCCTCGCACCAGGGCGCATGCAGTGCAAGAAGGCTTCTTCCCGACGCTGACAAAGCCTACCGGAGATGCGGCCATAGCTTGCTTCAAGGCATACGCTGGGGCGACGTGAAGCATGTCACACAGAAGCACGGCTGTGGAAGCACGCTGTATACATAAATCGTGGATTTAATGCACCAATGTCATTGTTATACCCATAATGAAAAATAACTCACACCAAAGCAGGTACAAGAATACCTTCATGCGAAGGATCTCCGAGGAATATTATTAAAGCGCTCGCCGCATCGCATTGCATTGAAAATAGCAGAATCCACCTAGAGCGCTTCACTAGTCAATATATGTGTCTTTTTTACGCACACGCGCATTATTCCACTGTCGCTTAGACGACAGCTCATGTTAACGGAGTGCGGCACATTAACCGAGACACGGCGGCGATGGGATCCGCAAGAGTTGCACAGCAATGCGCACTTTACCTCAATGCAGGAGATGACGCACATGTTTGGCGGCGACGGCTTTCAATGCATTTGATGCGTGATGAGTATTACCCATGAGCGGCGTTGCTGTGAGACAATGCCATGGACTGAAGCCGTACATACCGGGAATGCACCCGCGGTAATTAAACACGCCCGACGTTTCGTGCTTGGTTTGACGGCGGTGTCCCGTAAGAGGACCAATATTTGCCAATACGGAACGAGGGCATACGCATCGCGGAGATCCATTCGTTCCTTTCTTGGAAAGCCATTGAGCTGTACGAATTTCAAATAAATGTTCGGTGATAAAATTGTCTTCTGGCTCTGAAGTGAGTGCTTCGAGATCGACTTTGCTTCGATCCCTCAGTTTAGTCGGTGGACGATTGCATTAATGGTAAGAATGACTGTATTCTGACTCCATTGCAGTCAAGCTGGGGCTGTTGTGACGACTGATAAATAAATATGTTTGGATATCCAGAGAAGACTTGTAAGCGTAATTCGCCAGTTTTTCAAACGTAAACAGAATTACGAATGCCAAGACAAAGCAACACAACGAGCAAGCCATAACTACCTAGCATCGCAATGATTTTTTTCTTGGGCCCAACCGATAGGAAATGGAAGCCACAAGGCAGATAGGCATAGATAAGGATGAGAATAATAGACCAGAAAATTGAAAATGTGGCGTATTGATAGAGTATCTTGGAGAGTTTACATTCGGGGCAAAATGCGAAATATCCGTTTTGGAGAAGAAGATCGAAGCCTGCTCGAGAGTGGTGATAGCATTCGGAATGAGTCTCATCCGATGAATAAGATTTAGAGGATTCTGCAAGTCCTTAGCAAGTTTGGACAGCCGTCGCCGACGCCGGCGCCCATACTAGTGTCAGTTTCAGTAATTTATCCAGATGCTTCAGTAGTTCGGATGGGATTGCTGGTTCCTGGAATCGAGACCCTCCTGGGCAAGAAATGTGAAGAATGTTACAGTGGTTCCCGCCGCACGACAGTTGACTGTTAATAGTAAGATTGTTGGCAATGTAGACTGGCTCTAAGCCCGATCGGTGAACGTGCCACAGGCTGGAGGATGCAAAAGCTTCATGAATTGAAGTATACGTCTCAATGAAGTCACTAGCAAGAAGAGTTTTGGCATTTAGAGAATCATGCACCACGGGGATAATGTCCTGATTTGAAATTATTCTGGTAGCAAGGCCCAGAAAACAGGGTGATCATTTGTTTCAAAGAGAGAGCATATGCGTCTCTCCAAATCCGTGGGACGAGTCACCAAGAACACTCAGATCCAAGGTAAGCTGGTGGATTTTGCTGGGAAGCCTTCCCAGTCCAGCGGCATGGATTAACTTCGGCAACCAGCAATTTCCAATTCCAGATACCTTCTGAGACATTTGAAAATCAAGCACGAAATCATTGAGCGATAGACCTTACAAATAACCCAGTTTGGAGTACGCCTTTCGCCACTGAAAGGAGGCTAGAACTCAGTAGAGATACTTGGAAGTTAAGGCATACTCTACAATCAACTGGAGCGCGAAGCTTTTCGTCCCGCTTCTGCTTCAGACCACGTAGACCACGCCTTTCACAGGCCAACCATCGGCAGCTTATCTCCGCAGAAGATATTATCTAGCAAGAAGGCGCCAAGCTCATCAAGGAAAATCAGCTTACACGGCTCGCTTGACTCGAAATTACAGTGCGAAGTTCCTTTAGCAGCTAACCGAGAATAACAGAAAACATGCGGATGACGATAGGCCTTCACGTGTGAACTGCAAGTGCGCAGTGAGAATGTAGTCTCTTGCAGGGTATAGTAGATCAGTGGCGGAGCCGCTGTGGGATACTCTGTGCGCCGAGATGCCGCGAGCTTTCGTTGAACCGATAGATTGTGTAGGCGCCCATCGGTATGGGTTATGTCCAACAAATCAGGGTACCAAAGAGGTGGAGACTCTATGAGATACTCCCAGCTGATAGGAATAGTAAGAAGTACCAAAAAATACTCACTTTTTTTGACTGATATGCTGTAACGTGATGGCGGACAATCCCATCCCCGATCAAGGACATTCGGAATCCACTTGTACGTTTGACTGTTCCGCGTTATTCCGTGTAATGAATGAAAGAATATCATTCATGGTCCACAGAGCAAGTCCTAGAAGGAGCCACACTCAGCTTTCCGGGTAGCAAGACTCTCAGAGTCTCAGATCCGCTGAGATTCAAGCTCTAAGAAACTACAAAGGTTTTACTTCAACATTTGGAGTTCCGATAAAGAAAAGGTTTCAATTTTGTCTACTTCCTTTTCATACGTTCCCGTGTGGCCGTAAGGGTAATCTCAGATGAATAGGAAAAGACTTGTTCACGTCGGCTAGACGCCACATTGTTGTTCCTTAAATTTCCGACTGAAGAGTTGAGAAGGAATTCTCTATGATTGCGACTGCGTATCATACCTGCTTTGCCCGCGAGCCTTGCAATCGAGAAAAACGTCCGATTGGAAGAATTTGTCATATATTTTGAAGGCGCGCAGTCTGCTGCGGGATTCGCATGAAGATTAATTCCGAGTCGCCAACGACGGCTCCTCATTCATCCTCCAATTGCAGGAGCGTCTTTCGGGTCCGTACGACGGATATGAGCTCTCAGAGTTGAGCCTCGACGGAAAAGATACCCTTATTGATGTTGAGAAAAGCACAAACGTGATATCTCGCAGCTTCGAAATTAGTAGTTGCATCCGGAGTAATCATCAACATTACCCACGACGACGCCGGAGGAACACCCTTAGCCATCCATCCAGCTCGGATTGAACCAGAGTGCCGACAGAAGCACATGGGTCGTAAGCGCTTGCAACTCACGGCAGTTCACAGAGGATGACAATGTCAAAGCAGCACAGCATGTTAGTCCCAAATTGCCCTGAGAGAAGAGGATCATGACTTGGAGCATAGTTTTGTTTACCACAATCATGCCGACATCAACAGGAACATAACGTCAAAGAATCCGTCACTGGACACGGACACGGTAGGGTTGAGTCTCCAGAAGAGGACAAGGTACGGGAAAATTTTCTTCATTCCGTTCTCACCGTATGAGAGAAAGGCGGGATGATTGGGAGGGTTGGTGTGAAGTCAGGCTAAGCCTGAGGGCAACCCGGTTAGACTAAGGCCGATCACCGACACATTTGGAAATGATCGGCATGTTACCTTTTCTGTAGTCTAACTTTCTCTCCTCCGTAACCCAACTGCTTTTTGCCTCCACGTCTCATGTTGCCGTCTCAGTCGGGCCCGATTTGCTGCCGCTTTCGTTTCTTTGCGCGATTGCAAACGGACGACCAAGATAACTGCTCTCTATTGAGATCACTTGTGAAGCTAGAAAAGCTTAGAACGGATGTGCTGGCAAGCGCAAAGGGATAGACAGGGCTCTGGTGTCCCTTCAAAATAATATATTGAAATCTCGAACAAACAAACTATATTCCGAAGGTATGAGGTAATTGTTTTTCTACTTTACACAAGTGTCCGCAAATGTACTCACAGCCCTGATTGCCAGACCCGATAACGTTTCCACGAGCGGTGTCTCCTGAGACGCATCAGTGGACCCGCAATCCAGAATGCGATGCCTCCTCGCATACATCTCGGAGCCAGGTCCCGCAGTACTTAAGCACCTCGGTTTACTCTCGGAGGCTACCCACGACTCCGCTCGCCTTCCTTCCCTAACCTAGCCTACAGGTCTTATCCAACCGCTAATAAATCCTCCTTCGAGTCGTCAGTCCTCTTTGACTCCCAATTCCCACTCTTTTTCTCCCGTCGGTTCTCTCCTCAATGGCGAACAGCGAGCAAGCTCTTCACGATGCTGAGCGGGGTGTAGCTGAACAGGTCTATGCCGTAGACCTCCCGATGCCTCCTTCACTCACTGCATCTGAGGGACCTACTCGGATTAATTCCGTCGCTGACCTGAAAGATCTGCCACCACCTCTCCCAACCTCGGACGAGAAACCACTCGCATCAGAGAAGAAGGTTGAAACCGTCACTGTGGCGAAGGAAGTGTCTACTGCCGTGAAGAAGCCCTCTCCGCCGAAGCCAAAGTGGAAGCGTGCAAGTCGCTGGGTACGCTTCAAGCTTTGGTACAACACCTACCGGTGGGTATTTTGATTTGTACCTTAGTGGGCTTGTTCTTAATCCAGCTTCTTCCAGCAAATTCTTCACCGTTGTTGTCACATTAAACGCTATTGGCCTCCTATTAGCCGCTCTCAACGTTTGGACTTACCCTCGTCACTACACTGGTGCATTTATCCTCGGGAACCTTTTAACTGCGATCCTTGTACGAAATGAACTATTTGGGCGCTTCTTGTACCTTGTCATCAATACTTGCTTCGCCAAGGTAGAGCTCATTTTTGCCTTATGTTGACGTCTGCATAGTAATAACTAATTGTTGATTTATAGTGGACTCCCCTCTGGTGGCGCTTGGGATGCACCTCTGTGCTACAACATCTAGGAGGTATCCACAGTGGCTGTGCGACCTCTGGTTGCGCTTGGATCATATTCCGTGTTGTTTTAATCTTCATCAACCACAAGAACACTCACGACGCCATTCTCATCACTGGAGTGACCACGAACATCTTCATCTGCATTTCCATTCTTAGTGCCTTCCCATGGGTCCGTAACACGCACCACAAGTGAGTACAAATCGCAGGTCGACTCCACCACCTCCCGTGTAGTATTGTCCCTACGCGTATTTCTCCTCGCGCCCAGTAGACCCTTCCGCTGTCTACATGTGCTCCATGCCGCGCTCTGTCTTTTTGATACCCGAGCTGCGCATTTGTTCACTGGACGGCCAAAAATGGCCTTTAATATATTATTTTCCCACGCTTTGCACACTTTGAAACGTACAAGTTACTGACATACCACCTGTTTTTCCCAGCATGTTCGAGCGTCATCATCGTTTCATCGGCTGGTGAGTTCAATGCGACTCTTTCAATTTCAAACGCGTTCCTGACTGCTTGTTTTTCACAGGCTTGGTCTTCTGTCGTAAGTACATGTTTCCGGCACAGTCACCCACACTTCCGCGTACCGCTATACTGTATCCACAATCTTTATACTGACTCGTGCTTTCCCGCGATACAGTACATGGGTATTTGTCGTCCTTGGTGAGTCACGCCTTCTCTGTTGATCGCAGTTTCTTTGTCCTAATCGCGTCTACAATCTTTTCCCCCGCTCTCATCATTCCTCGAAACGATAGGTGACATCTATGACCCGAATACAAGGCAATGGGATCCGAATGGTACCCACATGATCAAGCAGCAAGACTTCTGGTTCGTTTTTGGCATGACGGTATTCATCCTCATTCCGTGGTTTACGGTACGAGAGGTCAAGGTCGACATTGAGATTGTGAGCACAGGTTTTGTTCTATATCTTATCGATGCTTGTATTAATTAGTCCGTGACAGCCTTCACCAAAAGTTGCCGTCCTTCGCTTTGAGCGGGGTATGCAGCAGGGCCTTCTCGCCCGCATCAGTCGCTCGTCCATTATGGAGGTATGCACCGCATTAATTTCGACATTAACGTGTACCAATTATTAATTACCATCTCGCAGTATCACGCTTTTGGTATTATCTCTGAGGGGACGCACGCAAAGTACCACTACCTTATTTGCGGTGTACAGGGCGACTTCACCCGTTCACTCGTCAATGATCCGCCCACTCATATTTGGACTCGTCAACTCAAATTCGCCGGTGTTTCAAACACCTCGACGCTCTACAAGCGTGGTATCCGTGTTTGCACCGGAACAGGTCTCGGCGCCGCCCTTTCGACTTGTATTCAGTCTCCCAACTGGTATCTCATCTGGATCGGGAGCGACCAGGAGAAGACGTTCGGGCCGACGATTGCTGGCCTTATTCATAGGCACGTCGAACCCGAACGACTATGCCTTTGGGATTCTAAGCAGCGTGGAGGCCGCCCTGACGTGATGAAACTCGTTCGCGATGCCTACCACTCCTGGAAGGCTGAAGTTGTCTTTATCACGTCAAACTACCAAGGTAACCAGGAGATTATGGAAGGTTGCAAAACGGAAGGTATTCCGGCCTTCGTAAGTCGTTCTTTGTCCTCCTGAACGCCTTCTGAATGACTGCTCGCTCTAGGGAACTCTCTGGGATTTCTGATGGATTAGTCTCATTCTTTATTTCCCATAATCTTATTTTATTACCACGCACTGCACGTCCCCGATGCAAACGGACTACTTTATTCTGTCTAAGTAAATAATCTGGAAGTTGGAATTACTCCTGTAACTTTCTATTGCTGTGTCTTATCCTTATCCAACGTAGAAGCCGTACTACGTTGTTCCCATCCTCACATCCGCATACTCAAGTGGCGGGTGCCGCACATTCTTATTTCTCCGCACAATCGCAAATGTTCACACTGTATACAGCTCTGCGAGCGATCTCTCTATTGCTTTGCTCCCATAGCCAAATTCTCTTCTTCATTAACGTGTCTTCTCGCTGTCGTCACCGCATATCTCGTGCCTATTATTCCGATGTTTTAGAGTTAAAAACAATTGAATGGAATGTATCTCAATAGACTCTTCCGAAGTCGGACCGCAATCGTAGCGGAACAGTATCTTTTCCCATCGAGCAGCTGAATGTGGAGCCCCGATCTGTGTCATGTAAGTACCTGCCCAGCAGGAAATGGTGGTCAGTAGATCGACCCGGAAGCTACTCACTCTTCCATAGCTCTTCTTCAGCGATGAAATCGACATTACCGATGTGCAATTTGCCTCCGTGTGAGGATCAGGAATAATTCGCAAGACAATAGGGCCCCGCATTACCCGAAGTTTTTTGACGGACTAAAACATGTGGTGAATTGTGCAACCCCGAGGTAAGTGGCCCTCATGCTACCACCACTATCTGTGTGATTCATACTCGTGCTTCTCTCCCATTTGACGCTGAGATTCCGGATAAGGAAGGCAGGTTTCTCTATTTGGCAATACAACATCTGCTCAAGTTTTTTCCGACAACCGCGACTTCGCATTTGCCTATCTATGATCAACAGAGCAGCCACTACTTGGCTCACCTCTGTATTCAGTTTTCGACAGTTTTACGGAACTAATCAAAGCCTAGAGCGCTTATCTTTCGATTCATTCATGTCTTTCAAACCCGCGGCCGCAGCAGCAGGCGTTCCTGCTCGTAGCCAAGCTTTGCATACTTCATCACCAACGCTCGGTTTTGATGCAGGTCCGTTGGTGTGGATTGATCTTGAAATGACAGGGCTAGACGCTCGAACGGATGATATTATGGAGATTGCAGTACGTCATCACGACTTTCATTGAATTGTGGTTTTCTGTGACACATGGGAACATGCGTTTTGTTCGGCGTTCCTAGGTAATAATAACGGACGGTAATCTTACACCTGTTGATGATGGAATTGAGTATGTGGTCAAGGTCGACAGGGAGCGGCTTGACAGGTAACGCGCTCCAAGAAATGGATCTTCGCTCTCTTCTTTTGTTCATCTTTGTTTTTATAGGATGGATGAGTGGTGCACCCGACAACATGGTTCTGTGAGTTTTCCTCTAAAACGTGTTTATCCTACTTTTGCATCTGAGACAGTTGAACTCATCGTGGAAATCGATCTGTTTTACGTCGTAGACTGGGCTCACACAGGCATGTTTGGCATCGTCAAACACCCTCTCGTCCGTGGAAAGTATGGTTCTTGATTATGTCCAAAAATACATTCCGGAGAGGAAAGTGGGTGTACTTGCAGGAAATTCTGTGCATGTTGATCGGATGTTCCTCTCGGAACGAATGCCACGTCTACTTGAATACCTTCATTACCGGTAAGCTTCCCAGAAGATCCTTCATTACAAGGACGTCTGTTTTAAGCACTGAGTCTCTAGTCAGGATTGTAGGTAAGTATCAGAAGACTTACTACAAATTAATGTGAAATTGAAGGACTAGTAAAGATGTTTCAAGTATAAAGGTTCGGCGCCCCTTTTCGTTATCGATACCGAACTAGGTGACTGATTTATTTTGTCAGGAACTATGCCGTCGGTGGTATAATGGTTCCGTCGCACCTCCAATGGTGTCAGAAAACAATGCTCATAGGTCAATTAAGCAATTCAGTTGTATAAATCGGGTTCTCACAATGTTTTGTTTTTGCGTAGAGCATTGGATGACATCCGTGGGTCAATCAAAGGTATGAATTCAAATTATTGTTCCTAGGTCTTCCATGCTTTTTAGCTCTGATGTTGATATGCTGCTTTTCTCTGCTGCAGAGCTCCAATGGTATCGCGAACATATCTTTGTCAGCCCAGAGTCGTTCAAATTTTCTGGTACTCCGCCGAGTTCTACTGAGAGCCACTGACGTATTGTTCGCGAAAACATATCACTGTTGCAGCTCGTCATACCATACCTTCTATACGTATTGCCACCGCAAACCTCAAAGTATTAGTCCACCCTACGACATTGTTCACTATTTGTTTTCTGCGGCAATACCTCGGCGCTCCAGTTCATCTTCATCTCAGGAACACATTTATGCGGCTCAATAGCTCCCACTTAAGCTAGGAGTTACCGGATGATGATGATCTTCAAAGGACTTGAAATGCATCCGGCGTATCTCGCCCTTCAACAGTTCTAATGATGCAATACCCTTTTCTATAAGGAGCGAAGGAGAGCACTTCCATGGTTCTGATTCATCTACATTTTGACTGCTACCTCCGAATTTCTACCGCTCTCGCAGGATAGCTAAGGTCTCGCCGACATCTTGGCCAGTTGATCGGAAAATAGGAATCTTACCGGCAGTTTCTGTTCCGTACTGATTTTAACACGCTTTTGCTTCTAAGTGCCGCCTTGCTATGCAGAAATACTCCCGAGTCTTCCGCTTCAGAGTCAACCGGAAATTGGTTTGCAATACGAGCACGTTTCAGCGGCTCGGGGTACCTAGAACAGGAAACTATACTGACTTCACTTCGTATCCGATATTCCGACGAGGAAGTAGTTAACGGTTCCTTGTGCAGGATAACAGCTTGTGGCAAGCAACGGGATCTTTGAATTACTGGGACTAGGATTGGACCCGGCTTAGTGACCGATTCTACCCCTTACATTCATGCTGTGCGTCAAATTTACTGTCAAATGCGTGTACTCTACTCTGCTCAGACTGGTGAGTTACTTAATTGGTAAATAAAAAATGTTGAACTTGAAATTATCACTGAATAGAATCAATCGAAGGGTAAAACACTGCTTGTGCCTCGGCTTAGGGGCGCATATAAATAGCCTTCATTACTTCAGCAACCGTACAGATTATTCCTCACCGGACAGGCGGTACTTTTCATTGATGATCTGACATAGTTACCCTGCATGAACTGATATCTTATTAAGTTTAGAAGTACTAGGTTTAGAAGGCTACAAGGTTACATTTTTCCCTGACACGGCTTCGGTTCTGTCGCAGCTTCCTCTTGTTCGTGCCGGGTGGCGTGTCATAGAATTCCGGGACAATGTTTAGTATTCAAGGATGCAGGAAACGAACTCAACAACAGGGCCATCTACAACAAAGGAATACCACTGATGCACTGCCAGCTTCCTCTCCGGACCGAACGGATAACTCAGAAATGTTCTTTAGCTCCATACTTTGCTTTGAAAGATCCCTATCCTGGCTTCCTCTATTCATCACTGAAGCAGGGTACGAACTCCTCTCCAAATATACGTTTGGAGAGAGTTATCTACCTTTTGCAGTGGACATAACGTATACAGGGTAATCAAGTTCTCCAAATCTTTCATGATGCTGTACCGCCATGTTTTTCGACATCAAGGCCTTGGTATGTGTCTCTCCAACGGGAAATATCTCACATATCGCATGCAGCGGTCCGGCCTGTTTGTCTTCGATTGACTGAGAGGCTGAGAGGAAGTAATTATTGTGCCTGTTTTAGGAGCATGCCGAGTCACTTTGCTTTGTGTGAGAGCGGGGCGGTGATGGTGGGAAGACGGTTCCGATCAACTCCTGCACGCGGCATGTTGAGTATATGGTGGGACTTTATGCATTGACTTCCTCCATTCAGGTGCTCCTGTCGATTGCTTCTCCCTAGGCTTTGAGCCTCGGCGCTTGTAGGTCAAATAACGCCAGAGCAGGATCTGAATCAATGTTTATTAGTGTCGATTTGCCTGTGGCCATACTGACACATTCGTTAAGGCAGTACGCTTGTCAAGTACAATGAATGGCGCGTACCGTGGGTCCATCTCTTCCGATTTGGGTGTATGATAAAAGTCCACGAGATGAACGAGATACGGTAGGATATAACAGATGCCCGTTGTAGTACGTGTACAATTGCCAGTGTTGGTAACAAGGATTCGACATATTCACCACCTCCCGTACTCACTCACTTCCCGCAATTCTGTTGTCCCGTATCAGCGTTGAAAATAGCATTTCTTGACTTTCGTCTTGCTTGATCTTAAAATCGCAATATTTACCAAACAGTGCTTTTCCATTTTTGAATTTCATCATGTATTTATGAAGGAAGGTATCACGTGCAGTCAATGTTTTCCATCAGGAACGTCCGTGTGCTATTCTGGAAAACGAACAATTGGGACTGTTGCCCAATTGTTCAAAGTGCCTTGAAGGCGTCTTCTTCGACTCGTACCTAGCAACGCTGACTTTCTGATGGACAGTGCCGACAAAAGGACGTGGAGGAGTATTTTATTTTGGCGTGCCAGTTGGCCTCGTCTAGACGACGAGCTGCTCAAAATAGGCAACATGATCTTCGGATACCGACGGAACAACGCCTTTGTGATGAGATATAAAGACCGCTTCGCATGCGACCACAATCCTAGTTGAAAGCGACGTCTGCCATGGCCTTTGCTGTCAGCTTCGTCGCCGCCGTTGCACTTGGTGCGGTCTGCGCTCGCGCGCAAACGCCGAACAGCTCGTTTCCCCACGTCTACTCCGGTCAGCCAAGTGGTGGTCTCAGCCCAGAGTGGCAGAACTGTGAGCCGCAATTTTCTCATCATGAATACGCGGAAATCCGACCTGGGATTATTCAAATTTTTTCTCTAGATTTTGAGGTGAAAGATAGTTTGCCGAATGTCACCTTTCCACTCACGCGAAGCTTCGCTGGCAACATACCCGTTAATCGACCGGGGCACGACAACGACACACTATTTTTCTGGGCTTTCGAAAAGGAGAATGGGTCGTTAACGACAAATGGAAGTACGGATCCTTGGTTGGTTTGGTTGCAGGGAGGGTGCGTTTCATTTGTTTTATCCGTTCGGCCGCTGCGCAGTCGTTCGCCGAATGTCTATCGATGGGATGCGTCTTGTACGCGTCTTGTACGTGATTCTTCGGTAGACAGGCTACGAACAGCGTGCTCCGTGTGTACCTCATTTTCTCAGAGTCTACCAAATTTGTGAACACCATTGCTAAAATGGATTTGCGCTGTTAGACCTGGTTCTTCCAGCATGGCCGGTTTGCTTCTCGAGGTAAATTCAGATCAAGTTTCCTTAACAAGCCTATTATTTAACTTATAATATATTAGAATGGGCCTCTGCGAGTACAAGACGATCTATCATTAAGAGCAAATAACTTTAGTTGGAATACGCTTGTTGACACTTTCTGGGTTGACAATCCCGTCGGAGTGGGTTTCGCAACTGCAGATGCCACAGGATACGGTAAGGCATCACAAATCTGTCCGAATTCTTAACTTATGCCTTCGTAGTCCTCGACGATGACCAGATGGGATCAGACTTTGTACAGTTCCTTTCCAACCTCGTCAAGGTATTCCCAAGTTTAGCAACTCGACCATTGATTATTGCTGGCGAGAGTTATGCTGGTCGATGGATTGTGAGTCCGTATAGAAAAATAATGAGCTTTGTAAAGTTAAAATTGCGCGATTACAGCCCTATGCTACGAAGACCATCTTCTCAACACCGAATGCACCGGTCAAACTCATGAAGATAGTCATTGGAGATGGTACAATCGGTGGCTTCCCAGCCTCACAGGACTCAACTGTCGTCTCGGTCATTGAGACATACCCGCAGGTAGTCGACTATGACACGGACGTGCTTAATTATTTCCGTGAACAGTAGGTGTCGACAGCACAGAATCCATACTGGACTGAATGTGCTAATTGATTGGTGATGATTAGGACTAATCTTTGTGGCTTCGACCTAAACTTAACATACCCGCAGACTAGTGGTCACTTCAAAGCACTGGTCTATCCATTACCAACAGATCCACTAAGCCCGCTTAACCCCTCCACTGCCGATCTCTCATCTCGCCGTCTGTATCGCTCTACCTCAACCAGACAGATGATGAAGCGCTCCATTGTCGAGTATGCTAAACGTACAACCGGCACACAGCTTGCGAAACGTGGTTTAGAGCAGAAGGCAAAGAGACTGGCATGGAAGCGTGATTTATCACTACGCTCGAACGGAACTATTGACTCGTGGTATGCGTGTTTCTTGCTCGACGAGCTCTATGACTATATGGTCAACTTTACATTGCCCTGGAGTTCGTTGTTCCCGATTGCCCAGCTAGCGTTCGTGCTAAGAAATTTTATGCAGGTCAAGACCCAACTGGGGCTGCACTTGACGTATATGACCTTACGGATGCGTTAGTAGTGAAGCCAGCAACGTCTCCGGGCAATATGCTTCCTCCTGTCTTCCTCAATGGTAGGCCTAATCTTCAGTTGATTCGGAAGCTCTTTCTGATGTGCAGACAGACGAACGGACAGTCGCTGCAATACACGCGCCAACCAGCAAGCAATGGATCGAGAGTGCCCAATATCCGTTCAATAGCTCGTTCATGCTGGGTGACATAAGTTAGTTTTTGGACCTCTCACGTTTAACTACATTACTGATACGGGATTTTCTTTCTCCTAAAGGTCCTGAGTACGCCCAAGTTTTACATTCTCATTTGCCCTCTCTTACACATAGAAACAGTCCGCAGGATTTCTTGAACGAGCTAGCAGCAAATGCTTCCGAACGTGGTGTAGGCATTGTACTCTACTCAGGGAACGATGACTCACTCCTCGCCCATCACGGAACTGAAGGTATGCTACCACGACTTGACTTATCTATACATCAAAATAACTATCTTTCTTCCTAGTGACCATCCAGAACACGACCTTCGGCGGCACTCAAGGTTTCGCTCGCAAACCTTCGACACCCTGGACAGACGATACAGGGAAATTCGCAGGCATCGTGCACCAGGAACGAAACTGGACATACGTCCTCTTCGACGGTGCATCGCATCTCGTCCCGCAAAAGACACCTGCAGCAGCATTCGTCTTCCTTCGGGAATTCGTTTTAGGAAACAATCAGACAGGCCTCGTTACCGATGCGTCGACGCCCGCAGTTGGTGGCGAAGTGTCTTCACTCGGGAACGGCTATTTACCGGGAAATTCAGTGGTGTTTGGAGGAAGCATATCGACGACAACGACGTTCACATACCCAGCTCCGACTATATCTGCATGGAACGCATTTGTGTCAAGCATGGTTAGTGTCGAGAATGCTGCTGCGACCGCGAGCAGCGCGTCACCCCTCTTTGCACCAAGCATTGGGCTGATTGCTATTCTGGCCACTTCGCTAGCCTATTTCACCACGTGCCGGCCTCTGGACTTTGCAATGCTTTGATAATTCTTGACGTTCCCTTCACGTTGTTCAATGCTACCTTTGGGATAAAATGCTTTGCCTATGAGACCAACTGTTTATTTATCTGTAATTTTTGTACCAATAGCCTGGTGCATGTATATCCGCTTTCGAACCCGCGCAAAACTGTACAACTACAATCAAGTTTTTGGAGATTGACGCCGTTCTATTGTGCCTCTCTAATCGGTACCTTATTTGTGCCACATTGCTTAAATCGCAATCGCGAGGGTAATTTGACCATCGTGCCTTTATCTCAGATTGGGTCCTGCACATTGCATTGTCGTTGAGTACGTTAAAGTCAATCATGGCCTATACCTTGACGTTACATCTCTCTTTGTGTGTTGACTGCTGCTTCCAGGTACTCAGTCACTCTCCTCTATCAAAGCCTAAGCGATATTATCAGTCGAAATAATCTCAGAATAATAATGGCTCGTGGGAATCGACATACTTCGCAATCACCTAGTACCTCTGGTACAGATCAAGGTCACACTCCAGCGAATCCTCCTCTTCCAGTAGACGATCTCAAAACAAACATTACTGATATGCTGTGGGCTTTGGAAGAAGATATTAAGGGAGTAGAGAAGCTGATCGGCATACTGCGTATGCCTTCACTTAAGGAGCGACCCTATGACAAAATTTGCAAGACCTGTCTAGATCCAGACCTGCATGCAGAGCTCAATAGAAGGATCGAGGAAACCCAAGCAGGGCATAAGGAGATAAAAGGGAAACTCAAACAGAAGATAAATAAGTTCAAAGATAAACAAAAAGAACTGGGAGAACTACGGAGCAGAGTTATCGCTGCTGCAGTTGAGGGTGACAAAGGTATTCTCGACAAACTTCGTAATACAGTAGATGAGGAAATAAGAAGAGCTTTCCCAGAAGGAGTTGCGGTTAGGGATCGGTAAGCGGAACCTACAACTCACACATCATAGTTACGAGCGTATGCAATGAAAGCAATGTTATAACTACTTATTTGGCAAAATTGCTGTGTGCAGGATTGTTATTGCTTACACAGGATGACCAGTTTCCCTTTTCAAATCACCTTGTGTGGAAAGGGTAGACACGCAAGAACAAGGGGCGAGGTGACGATTGACTGCTCAGTGTCTCTTGTCCTTATATTGTATGTATTCTAACTGAGACATTATGAAGTCATTGTCTTGTGATAAAGTCATCATCTTGTGATACTCCCCTTCAAACTCTTACTAGTCTGAGTAAACTGGTAAGATGTTTGACTTGTGGTACATATAGCACTTTTGTTAATATATCCACTCTTTGATTGTTTGTCTGTATGTATTTTGCATTTATGTACTCTAATTCAATATAGCATTTAATAAAATCTTTCTTATGATCTAAATGCTTTGTCTGTTCTGAGTATTTGAGTTTGTCTGATGTAACTGTTTGTATGACAGTATCATTATTGCAATAAATATTAATTGGTGCTTCAGAGACCTGCAGAATCTCTTCAGCTAAATGGGTAAGTGTGATTGTTTCTTGTGTTCCTCTTGTAAGAGCTATTAATTCAGCTTCATACATTGAATTTGCATCAGGAAAAAGTCCATTTAAATATAATGAATTACAGTCCATTTAAAGTAGTAGAAACATTTTATATACATTATAATATGACTGTAAGGGTTAGAACACAATTATAATACTAAAATAAGGAATATTAATGTATATAGGGACTCTAAAAGTGTTATAAATGATTAAAATTCATTGAATACATTATAATAACCTTAAATTACAAGCTAAAGTATTATACTTAGATTATAATTTTGAAAATAGTCTTATATTTACATTGTAAAACAGATTGTGTTATCTGTATAAGGGTTTCAACTACTTATAATATTTATATTACTGTATTTAGGAGAATATATACATACTAGAGTACTATTAGCTATATTATAAAGTAAATTTATACATTTATTTTACATCTAAATATAATAATTGATTTGTTTTACAGCTTTGCTACTATCATGAACATTGATTACATAATTGACTGCTGAAGATCAAGTGCTTATAATGATGCATTTGTCCTTGTCACTTCTTTATCTTATGCCTTCTAGGGATCTGAGTGTACTGTATACAGGTACAACTGTACTCTGTACAGGCCTGTACAGGGTACAGTTGTAAAAATACAACTGTTTTTTGAGTTCTAGGACACAAGTACAGCTACAGTGTGTACTGTATACAGCTGTATACAGTAATACACTTGTAAATACAAATTTAATATTATATTAATAGAAAGAAATAATTAATATACTTTAAAATTGTTAAAAAGGCCTATTGTTACTTTATATGTATGTTCCTATCAAATTAGTACTTGTTATACTCATTTTTATTAATATATTCAGTAAATCTGAAATATAATTTGTATGAAGTAATAAAAGATAGTCACATGACTAACTATTTTGAGAAGATAAATAATATAATATTAATACATTAACTCTAAGATTAGCTAAATTTGGTGTTTTTATGTATAAAAGGTATATTATAAGGTATACAAAGAGAAGAAATAGTTATAAATTGTGCTACACATGTTATTAATACTGAAAATCTTCTTTAAATGTCTGTACTCTGTATACAGTCATATATGACTGTATTTGGCCTAATAGGATACAGGATACAGCCTGTTTTATACAAGCTGTATTTGGTGTCTCAAAGTCTGGTACAAGTACAGATTGTATTATGACTGAAACAGGTTGTAACTGTACTATACAGTATGATTCAGATCTCTAATGCCTCCACTATCTTCTACAACTCTCTACCACCTGTTCAACACTAAGTTGCTACTTTTGTTTTCTCTAGTCTAGTCCTCTACCTACAAGCATCCTTATTTCTCTAAGTCTAACCCTCTGTCCTGACACTATGTTGTTACTTTTGTTCTTTCCAGCCTAGTCCTCTACTTGTAAGTGTCCTCTAGTAAGTACTCTAAGTACAACAACACAGACAATAAATACTACTATAACTTGTCTCTCTAATCTACTATTACAGTGCCTGTACTGAGCTTCAGATTCTATATTGTACTACTAAGCTAACTATACTGTCCTTCAACATAAAGTAGTAAGTAGCCAGTCTACTTTATAATTGCCTACATAATAGTTGCTCATCTCTCTCCTTCCAACTTCTTGTCTCCCTTCTATCCCTTCTGCTCCTTGTTCTACTACTTGTGTTGCCTCTCTGTTATTGTCCTTCTTTCCTTACACTCACCTTTTCATCTGTATCCACATTATTAACTAATACTGACCAACTTCTTTAATAACTCTATACATTTGTATACTTCTTCCTACTTTACAGTACAAGTAACAATCTACAAGTATGCTCACAACAATGTCTAGGTACAACCACTCCTATAGTACCCTGTCTTTGACACTGTACACACTCTCCTTCCCCACCTACTATTCTAAGCTTAACATGTCTTTATATTCCCTAGTACTGTTTATGACACTGTTTCAAATATTAGAAGTAGTGATTAACTACTTACTCCTTTACTGAGTCTGTCTATACTCTCTACTTTACTTTCTCTCTTTAAGCCAGAACCTTCTAGAGATACACCTTTACAGTTATTTATAATTACTCAACCTACTGTACTTCTGATTGTAAGACATAATCAGAGTATACAATGTGTACATACAAACACAGCTTTACTTATAGCCTAAATCAGCTTGTTTAACACTCTAGATCTCAACCCTGGTACACTACTCACACTTGCTTCACACTGTTACAGTGTGTTCATCTCCTCAATCTACTTATCTACTCATACTAATACTAACACTCATACTTACACTTTCAGCCAGTCAATCTTACAACCTGTGTCACAAGTACAATAGTAACCTCTACAACTTGTACAATCTTACAACCTACATACACACATAATTCAACTCATAGGGACAGAGTAATGACTAAAACATAGTAACAAAGACTATATTAAACAATCTGAAAATACATTCATCCTCTTTTATCACAAATGCTGTTTAAAAAAGAATAAGGCAGAGGCAGCTTGTTATACACTGTAAGTACTGTAAGTGTCTCTTTATCAGTATTTACTACTGATTCTGACAACTATAGTAAATCTGACTTGCCCTCTACTTATAGTTTACTGTATGGCTGCCCTTCAGATATTTGTACACAATATATAGTAGTGTGTATAAAGTGGAAATAGCAGACTTTGCTGATTTTAAGATGAGTAATACAGAGTGATCAAAAGGACAGAGTCAACTACAGACATAATTATAACTGTTGAGCTTCTTAATGCCCCTACTTTCTGATGGTCTGTCTGGATCTGGTCAAGGTATGAGCCTAGTAATTAATACCTGTAATACACTTGTTTACTACTTGAGTCTGGTCTGATCCCAACCTCTGCCTACTTGTATTCACATTATAGTAGACACAGACACTCTCACTCACTCTCTGTACAAATCTTAACACAGACTGTACTATGTATGTGTTTCAGGTTTATTTTCTTAATTATTGTAAATAGTAATGTATTATATAAATATTTTAATATAATTGATTTTTATTAATTTAATAATGAATGAATGTAAAGGAAAATTATTATCAAGAAGAAATAATAACTATATATAGTCTGTAAAACATTAGAAACATATATTATCCTTTTGAAATACAGAAATCCTTATAATACCTTTCAAAAAAGGGAGGTCTAATATTATACATTTTATATGTTTTAAAGGGGTATTATCCTTATGTACTTTTATTACATTTATAAACCTTATAGTACATTATACAATGTTATATGACTTTATTATAAATTGAGGTCTGATAATATGTAAATTACATTTTTTACATTTTTTACTTTTTTCACACTATTATATTGTAATATAACCTTTTAGACTTTTTCCCAATGTGCTACTAGTGTTTGTCTTTTACTCAACCATAAAACTAATGAATCACTCAAGTAAAATGTATATCCTGATATTACACAATACCCTTCTTGCATCATACTGTCTGTATCTGTATATCTGTTCAATATTGATTGATTTGTGCTACTAAGTTGGAACCAGACATTGTTCATAGTTTTTAAGTATATGTAACAATGCTTAAGTGCTAGATAATACTCTATACTAGGGTTATTAAGGTATTTTACTAACTGATTTGTTACAAATACTATATCTAACTGTATACAGTCTGTAATGTATCTAAGTACACTAACCATGTTCATATATAGTATTTCAGACATTTGTTTTCTATTAGTATTAGTTTGCAATACTGTTTTTAATTGTATACCTAGTTGTATGAGTGTTTGTATGCTCTGTTTGTTTGTAAGTTTGTAATGTTTGATTATACTATTAATATAATGTGTCTGATACATCCTAATGAATCTATGCTCTCTGTTGTATTAAATCTCTATACCAAGTAGCTAATGTAATTCTCTACTGTCTGTATATTGTAAATAATGTACAATAGATTGTTTTATCATTGTAATAGTATTATTGTTCATTACTGTAATAGTAATATTGTTAACATATACAAATAATATGGCTACAGTTATTTCTTTCTTCTTTACAAAGAATACAGTGTTATCATGTTTGGATTTTGTTAATCTGTACTTAAGTAGTATATTAGATAGTGTCTTATACTATCTTCTACTAGCTTGTTTTAATCTGTATAGCACTTTTTGTAATTGTAATATTTGTCCATTCTGTAATCTGTCTATTAAGTTACCTGGAGGAGGTTTAACATATATTTCTTTGTCTTCTATTAATTGTCTGTATAGATATACTGATTTAATATCTATCTAATGTATTTCATAATTATTAGATACTACCTATACTAATATTAATTATACTATAGATAGTCTAGTAGTAGGAGCAAATAAATTGTCTGTATAATAGTTAAGACTGTCAATCTGATAGTTTCCTTGAACTACTAATTGTGCTTTGTATTTTTCTAATACTATTGTTAGTGTATTACTTTATATTATAGACAAATTGTGTTCTGATAATGTTACTACCTTTTTCATAAGTATTGTCACACTTG
>NW_006760386.1:5524912-5568447 GCF_000271605.1 Fomitiporia mediterranea MF3/22
CATGTGATTTTCATGTGCAACTATATTTATGAAAACAACTGTAACATATATTTCTTTGTCTTCTGTCAATTGTCTATATAGATATACTGATTTTATATCTATCTAATGTATTTCATAATTATTCAATGCTACCCATACTAATATTAATCATACTATAGATAGTCTAACAGTAGGAGCAAATAAATTGTCTGTATAATAGTTAAGACTGTCAATCTGATAGTTTCCTTAAACTACTAATCATGCTTTGTATTTTTCTATACTATTGTCAGTGTATTGCTTTATTTTATAGACAAATTGTGTTCTGATAATGTTAATATTATTGTGTGGATTTGTGATTTCCCATGTGTTATAATTTTCTAATTGTTTTATTTTGTCTTTTATAGCTGTTATTTATGAATCACAATCTGGACATTAGATTGCTTTATAAAATGAAGTCGGATCTAATTGTATTTCACTTATTTTAACATTAAATTCTGTTAAATGAATGGCAATATTATCTTCATCCTTTTTACTAAGTACATACATGTGTTTTGTTATGTGTTTATTCTTTATGTGTTGTTCAAGCTTGATAGTACATTCTGTTAGTTTCTGTTTCTGTTCTAATCAACATAGTTTAGGTTCTACTTCTTTTTCAATTAATTTAACTTTGTTGTCTGTTAAGTCTATTGGTTCTACTACTTTTCCTTTTTTATTAGGATTAGTGTTGTCTGTATCATTGTTGTCTGTTCTCATTATTCTGTTGTCTGTTTTGTTATTTTTAATTATTAAACACTTGTTTGTATTGTTGTTTGTATTGTCTATTTTCTCCCCTTCAATTTAAGAAGGTTTACCTTTAAGAAATTGGATATTTTGTTTGATAGTGATTTTATTATTGTGTCAAGTTTTATAGCCTTTACTTTCATTGTCTAATCCTATCCAACAAGTGATGATACCTTACTATTGTATTTTTGTAGGATTTTTGTTGCAAATAATAATATATTGACTAAATTCATGTATATTATCAATTGTTCTGTAGGTTCTGTAACGTTTGTAATGTAGAGTATTATAATTTAATACAGTACACAGTGTTCTATTATGAATATAGGTAATATGAATTGCTACTTTGGCCCATAATGTAAATGGTAATTTAGTAGATGTTAGATATACTCTTACACCTCTAAATATAGTTTTATGAGTTTGTTCTACTATTCTGTTCTGTTGTAGAGTATAATATACTGTTAATCTTCATTTTGTTCCTTGTAAATCTAAATATTGTTGGAAATCTTCACTAAGGAATACAGTATTGTTATCACTTTGTAAAAGCTTTATTTTAACTCTGTACTGTGTAAATATTTTAGTTGTCCATCATACATATTATATATATGTATCAGATTTTGTTTGTAATTTAAGCATTATACACTAATAAGTATAATTGTCTACAATTGTTAATAGGTAGTGTATGTTCTTATATGTGTGTAGTTTGATAGGACCAATAGTATCAATATGAATAAGATTCCTAAATTGATTTGCAAGAGGAGATTAACATAGTTTTAGTATTGGTGTACATTTGATATTTGCTTTTATACATTCAATACATTCCTTTTCTTTGTAGTTTGTTATTTTAGTTGATAGTACACTTGGTTGTGTTTTTAATAATTGTTTGATATAATTGTAACTTATATGTCCAAGGCATTTATGTATATTATAAATAGATAGTTTGTTCATTGTTTTTAACAAATGATTATTGTACAAAATATACAAGTTATTTCTCAATTGTATATGTCTGACATATTTGTTACATAGTAATGTTATAGTACAAGTATTGTTTGTAAACATAAAAGAATAGCCTTCCCTACATAGTAGTACTTGACTTATGAGGGAAAAGTTCATTTGTAGATAGTAATAGATGTTTTGTAATGTTATGATACTTCTTTCTTGTGTATTCTTTAGGATTTTGATATGTATAGATCCAGCTTGATTAAGAGTCATTGTTAATCTATTTGCAATAGTTACAATTGTAGGAGTTATGTTGTGTACATCTGTTAATCAAAATAGATAAGGAGTAGTATGTATTAATGTACCAGAATTGAGTAAATCTATTGTTTATGTATAGGATTTCTTGTTAGCTATGATTGTATTTGTAAATACATTAGTACATACCCAGGAAGCATATTGTTTGAATTGTTTGTCCTGGTTGCTTGGAATAAGAGCATAGGTGTTATTGTTCATTTCAACATTGTTTTCCTTTAATTCAACATTGTTTTTGTTTAGGTTTTCAATAATAAATGTGTTTGTTGTGTTTTCCACAGTTTGGTTTGTTTTATGTACAATGTTAGCTTGATGTTTGGCACAGGCAAGCTTTATAGCTTCAGTAGGAGGTTTGTAGCATTCCTTAGAGAAATGTTCTGTTTTTCCACAATTGAAACATTTTGCTTTTGTTGGATTGAACAGATTTGGCAGATTGAACAGATTTGGCAGATTGAATTTCCTCTACTTATTAGCTTTATACATTGTATTAGTGTGTGCATTATTCTTTGTCTGATCATTAGAATCTTGTGCTTGTTTAGTACAGTAATTATTGTAAGTGTTCTGTAATGTAAGAATTAGTTACTTCAGTTCAACTTTCTTATGTTTATTGACTGGTTTGCCTTTGTTTTGGGTATCAGTAGATTGTATAATTGTATTTACTATGTGTGTATATTGTTCAGGGGTAGTAAGCAATATTGCTACTTTGTATGTAGAGTCTCTTGGTGGATCACTGTTGGCAGACAGGGTTGTATATGCTTCCTCAAGTCTGTCTAATGTATGTCCAAAATGTTTAACATGATCTCTACAGATAAACAGTGCTGATTTGTTAATAACCTTTTTACATACTGTTTAAGGGTTGAAGCATTCTTCAAGCACCTTCATCAGCTGAGGGATAGATGTATTGAAATGCATATAGTTTGCTAATATAGTATCAGTAATGTTATTAACTATACATACATGAATAGCCTTAACTATCTCCCTCTCAGCTTTGTTCTGTGGTTCATCCTTTAATAAGTGTTCAAAGCACATAGCTGCAACACTAGAAACAATGTGGTAGTGCCACATCTTGTAGTTTGCTTCAGTCTTAAGCATGGTAATGTTTTGACCAAAGTATTTGGGTATGTTGGCTGGTTTGCAGTGTGTGTCAGTGTGAGGGGGAACCATATTACTAAGTTAATACAGGCAGGGAGTGTAAGGCTCATAATCTGTGAAAAGAGAAGGCATGCAAGAACAAGGGGCAAGGTGACAATTGACTGCTCAGTGTCTCTCGTCCTTATATTGTATGTATTCTAACTGAGACATTATGAAGTCATTTTCTCGTGATAAACTCATCATCTCGTGATAGTCTCACATATAATATTGCAGTAATAATGGTATTAACATTACTTACTTTAAAAAACACTTGTAGTATAATACAATTCTTGTATAATCATTACATTTATATACAATTGTTACAATTTAATTATGTGCCACATATAATTGTTATTTTAGATTGTAATAGATATATAACTACATTATTAAATTACATTTGCTATTATTAACTACATTTGTTGCGACTTTTTCGTGATGGAGATACTCGCGTTTCTGTGCCGGGGAATGTGTTGAGTAAGAAGAGATCATAGATAGTTTTAACGACTCGGAGTAGGCCCAGGTATTCTAAGAGGATCACGCGTGGCTACCACCACCATTGGAACGTAGAACTTTTGTCCCATTAGGCCCACGACTGAGGAAACACAATACGCAGCAGTAGAGTGAGCATGTCATGACCACCACCAAACCATGTTATATCATGAAGGACAGTGACGCTTCCTCATTTTCCTCCGCCCCTTCACTCAAAGTTCTTTTTACCACTTTCCACTCCCTCCTTCTCCTTACTTCCCGAGGCTTCGCTTGTGAGCGTTCTAAAGTCTCAAGTGATTTGATACCTTGAGCTTCTATTCGGTAACAATGGTTGAGAATGTTGCATACAACAGTGATAATCGCAAGGGATCAAGAGACCGGCTCCACTACGAGAAAAGAAATGCAAACGATGAAGTGGTTTTGTCTCAAGTCACTGACGAAGTGGCGAACTATCCTGACCATACTGAGGAACGGTTGGTGCTCTCCTTACATCTGGATTTCAGTTGTTCAAACTGTTGTTTATTGGGACTCACTTTTGTCACATAGGTTTGTTGAGGTTGCGTTCCGCACCCTTGCTCCCGGTCTTCCAATTATTCCTACTCAAGAAGTTATCGAGGGGCTTGAGCTCCGAGATGCTCAAAAACTTGCTAATGTAAGTCCAATAATCCTCGACCACGTCCTTTGCTGTGTACTGATGGATCTCTCAACATAGGCCTATAATTTGCCTCCTAAACTTAGCTGGCCTTTGTTGAAACGGGAGCTTAATGATACACGCAATGGAATCTTGTCTGCATATACGTTAGTCTACCAAATTTTCTAATCTGTTTCGTGAATATTAAACTTAATTGTACTGCTGTTAATAGGAAAGAAGTTTTGAGCAAGAATAAAACAGCGCAGGCTAGGAAAGCATCGGTGTCCGAAGACGCCGTACGAGAATCGAAACGGCAACGAACGTCGAAGGAAACAGTAGACGGCGCGCCTTCGGTTACCGTGTCCTTTTCATTGTCTCGCAGGCGTCCTTCAGTTGGTTCTTGTGAGGATGAAGAGGAGTATCATATCATGAAACTCGCTCATCAACTTCTCTGCTCAAGCGATGCAGCTGAGGATACGGAGTCCTTTGACGAGGATAAGGTGAGAAGAAACATCTTAGACGGAGACTGCTCTATGAACGCAGAGGGCGAGGGCTTCACCGTAGAGCGGAAGAAATCGCCGACTAAGGTGACACAGTCCAAGAAAGCACTGTTTGTCATGTATTTGAAGCGAGTGGCACATACAGAAGATAGCATTTCTAGGTCTCAGCGGGCCCAGACGCTCGCAGATATACCGAATCCTCTCGTTAAGGCAGGAAAATCTTCCAGATCGGCAGGACCAATGGACCCTGATGACAATTTTTTCGGTCCCAGGACATTGAAGAATACCTCCTTACAAGCGGCTCAGGCAGCCTTAGTCAGTATTCCATACCAGATGGTTAGTCCTGGACGTGAGCCGGATAGTCCGACGTATGCTCCAGACAGCCCTGCATGCAAGCTGGCTGGCCCAGTTTATTCGCCCGACAGTCCGCCCTTTGAACAACCCATAGAGACGCATAAAGCAGACAGCACAACATGTGTCCCAGAGAGTCAAGTAGATGCCCCGACTCGATCACAGCTTCAATTATACCCAGTGCCCAGCAGTAGACATGGGAAACAGCGAGAAAGTGGGATGAAGCAAGACGCAGAGGATTCCGGGGCTAATGATTATAAGGGTAGCCATCATCGAAGCCACTCCGGTAACCGGAACAAAGGCAGCCATAAGAAAACGTATACGTACGTGCTGAGAGCTCCAGACTGGTCCCAGTCGAATCAACCCTCGCCTGATGAGGAATACGATTACAAAGAAGAGGAAATGGAGTTCCAACTCGGAGTCACTCGGAGCGAGGAACCACCAGACAGCGAATATGACTACGAAGAGGAAGAAGTGGAGTTCTTGTTAGACCCTACCTTGAATGTAGAAGACGAAGGCAGCTTTGACGATGGTGGTGACGAAGAATGCGACGACCATACGCACAGTCCCGGATGTACTGATGGAAGCTCGTTCTCGAGGAGCATGCGAAGGCTCACCAAGATGGGAGACGAAGCGAGGGCAAAGAAACGGGAGGCTCTGGAAGCTGAAGAGGAGTCCGACCTAATGGCAGAGCACGACTCGAATTACAACTTTGAGCAGGCTTTTCGGTCGTCACCAGCTCGGCAATCCCCCTGCTGCTACAATTACAAAGGCACAACTTACATATTGCCAAAGACCGATAAACAGAACCGTACCGTCAGAAACCACTGTCAAAGTGGTCGTCCGGAGTGGTACATTTGTAGGAAACCGGAGAGCCCTACGCCAGGTCAAATACAGCGCGGGCACTTCCTGAGCCCTCGGCACTTGACTTGAATATTACAGTAATGACGTCGAGAGGCCCAGTACAGAAGCTTCTCCACTTCGTGAACGTAGGGGTGATGGTGAACGTTATGAGATTCAACGCTCACCCGTATTTAAGCCTAGGGCCTTTGTTCGCCCTTCGGAACTAGAGACCTAGGGTCATCCGTTGCATTCGCTTTAAATTTAAACTTACTACATGTACCCTGCAGAAGCGGTACCGTCATTGTTAGCTACTTTTAGAGACTTTAAGAAGTTATTCTTTGTCACATCTTCTCGTTTGTTCTATTTCTATGATACGTGGCCCTTGTGTAATTAATTAGGGAGATGGATTCAAAGATTGACGATGAATGTATAAAACAAGAAAAAAAAGAAAATCCGTTTCCTAAATTTGTCGTGCAACAAAAATAATTTCGGAATGTCCCGAGTTCACCTCAGATCGTCTCTCCAGTTTTCCAGATCCTCATCTTTCATGAACTACAAATTACAATAAGTCCGACCGCCTTATTTTTTTCTAGCAGCGTCTCAAAGAAGAAGTTCCTCATAACGTATAGACGTAGCGCTAATCAGACCGGCGAAGAACGCGGAGGCAAATGCCTTGATTTACTGCGGAAAGCCATGTGCTCTCTGATAACGCGCCCGCGCTCTCATATATGCACAGTCCGCCTCTTCCACTTGTCTGGATCTGTCGCCCTCCATGATCGTGCTTGATGAAGACAGACCGGATGTCAAGGGTGCTCAGCCGCAACCGCACACTCGAAACGCGACGACAGACGGATTATCTGAGGACTCGCAGCTCGTTTCCGGTTCCGCACCTCCGCCGGCTTACTCTTCCACGGTCTATGATGCACCATTACAATACCCGCAAGATGTTCCCGCCCATCCCCGATCACGACTCATACGCGGAGAGAATGCGAGGAAGAGATTCCTTAGGGCGTTCGTAATGGCGATCTGCATTTGGATTTTGGTCTCGATCCTCATTCGGAGTTTCACTGTTAACGTAGATTTACACCGCGTATGTTTTCCTTGGTTTTTACTCACATTTTGTACCGTCATACTAAATTAGAGATGTTCACCTAGAATAAGAACTCAAATCATAAACAAACTGGCGACGAAAACAGGAAGCCTGGTTCTGACAAGTCAGATGGGAAAGACTCAGACTGGCGCATACGAACCCCGCGATGTACTCTTCCTAGTCAGTATCCTTCTCGTGATGGCGACTCTTCCCAGGATGCACCATACAGTGTCAAAATCGGATACAGCCTCTCAGTCTCTTCCAACTTTTCATTCATTGGCAACGACACGTATTCTCACGGATCGTTCATCATTGCTGCATTCGAAGAGGAACCCAGTTCATCAAATGTCAAAGTTGATATTGTCGTATCTTATCAGAACCCTGATGCAGTGCGTCACTCGAAGATATGCTTTACCGAGGAGGGAACGGACCGCACGATTGCAATTACGGCGAGTCCTTATGTTTTATGTCGGTATATTACAAGCATTTTAAATATAATTCCTATGATAAGAGGACAAATGATGCTGATGACCTACCGTCAAATGCCAATATTCTCCGATACAGTGTACATGTCCGATTTCCGGTACCACCACGAGAAGAGAGACCGTTGCATATTTCACGACTGACGGCGAATTTCATGCTATTCGGTATCGGCACAACTAATCTGAATGGGCTTGTGGAGTTTGATGACATTAACTTGAAAACCGATTATAAAAATATCGACGCTGAGGTTTGTACGAATTTTCTCGAGATGTCTTTGCATGGTCGGACTTACTGAACCCCTTGATCATTTTTTCACCGGTGCAAAAATATTGGATTATAGTCTTTGACGGCGCACAGAGCCCGGTTAGAGACGTCTCAAGCCGCCATCAAGGGCACCTATACCACCTCATCTTCTCTTGAGCTCCTGACGAAGAACGGTCCAATCAATGTCGACATAAATATGCTTAATCCGGGTACCAATGCCAATGCTACGACAAAATCTGCAACGAAGCTCACCATGCACACCTCAAACGCGGCTATTAAAACGAACGTTAACGCCACTTCTTTGACCACATCGTCGTCGGTCGCTGATTCCATTGGAGGGAACTTCACGATCGACAGTGCAACCTCATATGCACCACTTATCCTCAACCTACATTCTCAGCCAATTTCTTCTTTCCTTTCCCTCTCGGCACGTTCGTCCAGTGCGACCGCGGAAGTACACCTACCGCCGCAATTTTCCGGGACGTTCAACGTAGCAACCAGCGTACTACGTCCCTCACTAGAGGTATCCCCTATACCATCCGATGAAGACCCAGCGCGTGCAGGGAGGTGGAGAGAAGTGGAGGTGACGAAGGAAGAGCATTATCGTCTGGCTGGAGAAGTGACGTGGGTTGATAAGCGCGGGCGAATGGAGCGAGGAGGTGGGCATGTGGATGTTGAGACGAGCATACTTCCGGCGATTTTGAGGCTTTGAATGATTCATGACTCGAGGGGATGTTGTTTGCGGTTAAAGACGTCTTCAGATGTTTTCCAGTTTTTCTTCGGTCAATAGTCTTTAACGATGTAATTCCGTTTTCTTACGTGTTATGCATTGCACACCTACTTGTTGTATTATAGTCGATTCAATTCAATCCTCCGACATTTCACTGAACTTTCCGAATGAAGCTTCAAAAATAAGTGAGGATTCTTATTTAATATCCACAAATACACATTAGGCAAGCTAAGAGTCAATGGGGCTAATTCATTTCTGTAAAATATTTGCATATAAAACAAATCAAAAGGGCAAACAAGGAACCAAAACAACTCCACCAGCAGGATTTGAACCTACGCGCACAAAGTGCATCAGATAAATGACATAATAATTCAAATCTGACACCTTAACCACTCGGTCATAGTGGAAACTAACAAAGGAAACTTATTAATTTCTATGGAGTAAGTTAGAATACAAATTACATGTGCAGATTCTATCCCCAGACAGAGTATAAGTACATAGAATGCTACAGAATCATACAGCTTTATCTGAAAGTCCTGTAAGGATTATGATAACCTTGCTCATTCTTAACTATCAGAGTTGCTATATACTTTTATAGTGTACTGTGTCTTGTTTTCTTTAAACAGTTTCTGTGTTAAGAAGTAATTAAGTAAAGACAAAAGTCATATATATCATGTACTTTTATTCTGGCTTATATTATACTGTCTATTAAAGGCTTTGAACAATGTTAGAACACTACAACTAGTATAAATGAGTACAAAATGTATGCAATCAGAAGTGAATATACTTAACAAGAAGCTAAAGGATGGCAGTATTGACTGATTCCTTTGTAAGAATTTTCCCACAGATATGATTTGAAGAATACACTGGCTAATTATAAAATGATAAAATTATTTAGGGCTCAGTAAGGTTCTGCTAACAATGCTTTTTTGATTTCATTGATAAATACAATATTGTAAGATAAGATGACAACACTACAGAATATCTAGCTTAATTAATTACATGTAATTTGTTTCATCAATATTGTCCAAGAACCAGTGTGTCATAATCTCATCCTGTTCTTCTACTGATGCGGCCACCGCCAACGCATTCTCCTTCAGCTGCTTGCTGCGCGCCATGGCCTCGTCGTAATGTGTAGTAAACACCCAGCCCTCCGACTCGAAGCCGACCATGGCCTGCAACAACTGAAAAGTCTTGTCTGATTCTCTCTGCACTGCGTCCAGCTTCATTGTCTCACATACATCCTCAGCGTCGAACACGACTGGACATGGTACACCTCCTCTGTTGCTTCTATCAGTGCAACCTTCAGTGCAAGGGTCTCACCCTCCCACGGGTCACCTGCGAGGTAGAAGAGGCGGCGGAGGGACATGCCTGCAGGGTCTGTCAACGCTGCATAGTGGAGCTCGTTGCACTCTGCCGTGTTCTTGACATACTGGTAGTGGACGAGACGGCGACGGTAGAATTCCTTCGCTTGAATTTGCTCAGATTCGTTCAACTCGCCCAAATTCTCTGGTAGCGAAGGTGGCATGAGAGGCTGCGAGGTCTGGTCTTCGGCGTTCTGCAGCCGATCTGGAATACCGGCGAGGAGAAATAGGGGTAGGATTGAGGTGTGTTGCCAGTCGAGAAGGCCGACTACTTGCCAGCCAGACTCTGGCGACTTCGAGACAAAGATATTGCTCTGCTGGAGGTCGGGATGGCGAATGTGGAAACCACGGAGGGTTGGATTCTTGGGAATGAGTGACAACACGATGAGGAGATAGTGGTTGAGATTCGCGATATGGTCTGACGGCGACTGCTCCTTGTACCCGTAGCCCTCCCTCCTTAAGCGCTGGAACGGCAGTAGCGGTTGGCCGAACTGCTCCAAATACGCCAGTTCCTTGTGCGCTGCTCCTACAAGCACTGCCTCAGCGCTTTTGTCTATAGTTATCAGTCAGTTCAAGAGAGTAATAAATAAAAAAAAGGACTGAGAGCAGCGTACAGGGTCCCCGGTCTACGTTGAGCTGTGATCTCCTGCCGTACCACAGAGTCAGTCTGGTATCTGGACCAACACAGAAGCGCTCGTCCTTGAGCGGAATGGTTGCCCTCCCAGACACCTTCTCCAGGTCGTGGGAGTAGTAGAGGCTTCCGCTAGCCGGAAAAGAAATCGACATCATTTGAGATTCAAGTTGAGCAAGCTGGTGCAAGATTGAGACGATATCCGAGTCTCCCAGCTCAAGCCATACGTCGCTGAGTTTCGTACCTTTCATCCATTCCATAATTATGTACTCGGTCTTTGCTGCGTTTTCTGATGTAGGTGAGTATCCGTATACCTGGGGAACAGGCAGTCCAGAAGAACGGAGGAAGTCCATAGTGGCAACTTCGCTGGCGACAGCGTAATACTTGGGGACCGTAACCGGGTACGGAATACGGGCGACCATTTGGAAACCGTCGCGCAAAGTAATGAGGAAGGTACGGTTGAATCCCCCCTCGGCGAGCTTTGAAAAGTTGATGACATCAGCAGGACTTCGACCAACGGACTGCGCTGCAAGTTGACATAGCCCCTCAACATCGAAAATGAGCCTCCGCTCTGCGTGGCGAAGAGCATCGTTGACACTGAATGTGTAAGTTTACAATTAGACAAATGCACGATAGAACAACATGTATAAGACTTACAGCCATCGTCCTGACGTATAGTTAAAGAGGTCGCTGGAAGAGTGTTGCATGCTTGAGAAAGTGCGACATGGCGGATGCCAATGGGTCCGAGTGGAGTTGGAACTTGGGGAGGAGAAGTGTGACGAACACAGAAAATAGAGAGGACGGCGCAGAGACTGAGACTGAGACTGAGACTGAGACTGAGACTGAGACTGAGAGATTGGAACTGCTAGCGAGTTGATGATGAGCCTTGTGTTCCTGAGGCAGGACATACAAATATGTGTGGAAGGGTGGAAGAGGGATCGAACGTAAGAAGCCAACTAAGCAGCACAGGGACTTAAAAAGAACTTTAAAGAAGAGATAGTGCATCTCGCGAGCCACAACCGTCCTTGCTTAGCATGTGTACCGCCTTGGGTGCTATACTAAACCAGAATAACGATTGTACTTAAGGTACACGAAAGTTAAATTCGACAAGCCATGTCACGTCACAGTCACAACCCTCGCTTACCCGATATGGAAGGACCCTGCGGCCAAAATCGTGAGCTTCACCAACATCACCAGAAGCCCCTTGTGGACAAAAGCTCAGAAGTGACAGAGATTACATATATTCAGAGGATTTGAGCTTATAAGATTTAAATTAAAGATATTTTTATTTAATTTGTGCTCTATTCAAGTTGTGAAGCTAAATTTCAGTAGTAGGCTTTGAGCACTAACACGTCCTATTTGCATTATAAATACTTGATTAGTAATTTTATTTGTAATATACTATATTTAGTATAATTAGTCATGTTATATTATTTGTCAGTGGCCAAAATCTACTCGAGAAAAATTCAATTTTTTCTTTACTTCACCAAATGAAAGTAAAATAGAAAATAAGCTGTTAATTATTGAAAAAGTTGAGATTGTTATAACTTTTCCATTTTTCGTAATTTTGAAAATCCGTTCCACAGAAATGTAGAGGATTGTATCTGCTACATTTCTGTGGTCTTACATTATTGATTTTTGCTTTGTAGTGGGACGAGTTTCGTTGCCAGTCTGTGAGCCAGGAAAGGAAGTTAGGGTTTGATCATGTGCGTCACACTGCTTGTCGAGTTTAACTTTCGTGTACCTTACTTGAACAGGACAGCTTATTAATCAATACTACTTCTCAGTCCCAACACTTGCTGTCTTTGGACTTTTGTCCCTAACCTAACCTTACCTACAGTTACTTGGCAAGTTTTGAGAAAGACAAATAGCAGCGACTGTAGCTGTTGTATGAGGCTGAGAGAAACACGCTGCAGTGGTAATAGGCAGGCCTGGCCCTCATGTAGGACATGCGCCTTCATTTATAGAATATGAGAAATTGAGATAATTTGATAGTAGTCACCTGTAAGAGGTAGTTGAAGTTATCATTTCGGAGAAAAACACATCTATTGGCGACAAACAGTAATACAAGGCCTTCAATGCATACAAAGTTGGCGTCACGCAATCTAAGATGATTTGACTCTAAATGATCTCAACTCGGATCCTCTAAGGCGTCGCACGACCAGGCCATCTTGGGTATAGCGAGCAATCACTACAGAAAATAAAACGATATCTGAATAAGCACAAGAACAGAAGGGAAAACGAAGTGAGGAATTCTTACCGCACAGTGTATCTATCAGCCAGCCAAGCAAGGAAGCGCTGTGAGACAAAAAAAAATACGATAAACGGAGTGGATTTATGAAGCGAAAAAAGGTGGAAGTTTACTTCAACGCCAAGTCCGTATCCTCCGTGCTCGCATGTTCCGTACTTCCGTTGGTCGGTGAACCAGTAGTACGAAGTTGGGTCGATGCCTTCGCGCTTGTACGCTGCCATGAGCTCATCATGATCGGCAATCCTCATCGAGCCACCTAAGTATACGAAATCAAGAAAACGTCGGAAGCGTTCGAGACAGAGACGGATGCTCTTACCAACGATCTCGCCAACACCAGGCATAAGTAAATCACAACTCTCCGTAAATACCTTCCCACTCTCTCCAGTCCCAGGTATCTTCTTCATATAAAACGCCTTCAATTCCGCTGGGAAACCATACAAGAACACAGGTACACCGAGGATGTCCGTCATTCGACGTTCAGCCGCTTCGGCGATGTCGTCGCCCACAGCGTGATCAACCATGACTGGTTTGCCTTCTGCGTCGCGGATGACGTTACCCTCTGCGTCCTCCTTTTCGTGCTGGATCCCGTGCTCGTTGAGCCAAGCGATTGCGTCGGTGTATGCGAGGCGCTTGAAGGGACGGGAGGGAGGTTTGAAAGATGGGTTGAGTTGTTTGATGAGTGAGGCGGATTCGGGGTCGGCGAGGAGTTTGTCGACGGTTGAGCAGATCTGAGAAAATAAAAGATATATTAGTTTTGATCCCTTCAGAGAAACGTACTTTTGTGGACGGTGACTTACAATGGCCTCTATGTGTGTCATAAGGTCATCAAAGTTTATGAACGCAAGTTCACCTTCTAAATGTGTATATTCGCTCAGATGACGTCGGGTATGGCTGAAGAAACGCATATAAGTAAGTTTATCAATCCTCACAGATAAACAAAAGCCAACCTGTTCTCCGCCCTGAAACTCTCTTGCACACAGAAGACGTCACCAATCGAGGGTAAACAAGTCTCAAGGTATAGTTGTGAACTCTGAGTCAAATACGCGGTCTGTCCATAATAGTTGAGTGCGAACAGCGTCGCGCCTCCTTCAACAGAGGTCTGTACAAGACATGGTGGAGTCACTTCAAGAAGGTTTTCTTCTATCAGGGAAGCGCGAAATGCGCTTAAAAGATGTGAACGCAGGCGTAACACGCTTGACGCGGTTTCGCCACGGATAACGAAGTGGCGTAGCTCAGCGAGAATAGAAGGATCTGATTTCTACAACGCACTGTGAGCCGATGATATCTAAATAATAGTAGCTTTGAGATTATACCTCGTTGAACCGGTTGGCAAATGCTTCGTCGCCACTTGGCGCTGCACCAATGACTTTCCAATAGTCGACGACGAGTTCGTGGCCTCCAGGGGCAGTCTTGCCTTCCGGGAGTTCTTGCAGCGTACCAGTAAGCTCGACACTTGACTCCAGAGTTAGTGTGAGAGCCTCGTATGTTTGACTCTATGCGCATACATGCATATATGCATCAGATAAGCGAACGATGCAATCGTGGCGGAGCTACATACCGTTTGTCCGGAAAGCACGGCTTGTAGGTATCCCGTCCCATCGCGCAGTACGATGAAGATGATGCCCTTCTGTTGGCGCAGACGATGTATCCAACCCGCAACCCGAACGCGTTTTGAGCGCAGAGGCGGTAATTTGTTTATTTTGGCCTTTATTCAGAAGTTCGATTAGTAACAATGAGGGCTCTGCTCGACGAATAGGACACACCTTGATAGCCTTAGGAAGTGACGCATCCTCGACGAGCACGATCTTCTTGCTTTCTTCAAGGCGTTTATCTGCCTCTGCACGTTCCCTCGCCTCGCGCTCTGCGATCTCTGCCGCTTTCGCAGCTTTCTTGCGCAGACCATCCGCGTTTTTCTTTGCCTTCTTCAACGAGGAATCTGTTGGCTTATCGTAAGGTGTTTCGCTATCCTTGCGAATTTGTAGCTGCACGTCAGGCGAGTCATGCTTGAAGAGCGCATACGCGAGGGTCTTGTATGGGGCGTTCTGCGTGCCACTGCCGGACTCATCGCTGCCAGTCGCTTCATCGATGTAGATTGATGCCATTGTGGCTCACAGGGAAGAGAGAAGGTGAACTGTGAGCTGGCAGAGAGTGTGTGAGCAGCGGCTGTTTATGACTCGTCTGCTCTTTTTTTTCGTATCAGCGATCAGCACTTTACTTCTTACCATTCTCATTCTCACTCGGACCTTTTCGCCTCCCCTTCTCTTGAATATACCGTTGCAATGTTCTGTGTGATTGGGCTTGGATTGTACGATGAAAAAGACATAACAGTTCGCGGGTTGGAGGTTGGTAGACAAATTTAACAAAATCGATTTCGTCCAACACGGCTTATCCAGACAGGAATTTCATTCAGATAGTCAAGAAATCTTCACGAGTATATCTTGAAGCATATACCAGCATTTTGATGGTACCGAAGGAGAGGCTGGTAAGTTCGGAGTTGTCTCGTACCGGATTTGGTCTTTACTGACCATACTGTGCAAGGAAGAGTTCTATGGTCGACCAGTAATCGTCGCAGACAGGGAGATGGTGGAACTGCAGAGCGACGAAATCCTACGTGACGCCGACAAGGAGGATGTCTCGCTATTGGTCGTTGGTGATCCATTCGGGTGCGTACTAACTGAATATTTTCCGTGTTTTAAGCTTGTTCATTCATGGTTCGCATCATAGCGCAACAACGCACAGCGACATGCTGCTTCGTGCACGAGCACTCAACATCCCTTCCCGAGTCATTCACAACGCTTCTATCATGAACGCCATCGGTGCTTGCGGTCTACAATTATACAACTTCGGACAAGCTGTATCACTCGTGTTCTTCACGGAGACATGGAAGCCCGATAGTTTTTACGACCGAATCAAAGAAAACGCGAACCTTGGGATGCACACACTTGTACTTCTAGATATCAAGGTCAAAGAGCAGACGGAGGAAAACCTTATCAAGTCAGTTTATACTTCGTTTTCTCGGTTTTCTCTCATTCACCATCATTGTCGACAGACGGCGCAAAATATACGAACCTCCACGATACATGTCTATCCCGACTGCAGTTTCTCAGTTACTAGAGGTTGAGAGCACTAGAAATGAAGGAGTGCTAGCAGGAGATTCGACGCTTGCCATTGCGATGTCACGCGTGGGAGCACAGACAGATGGCGAACAACGAATCGTATGCGGCACACTTGCAGAGCTCGCTGCTCAAGCCAGCAGCATATACGGAGAGCCTTTGCACAGTCTCGTCATAGTCGGAAAGAGGCTACATCACATCGAAGTCGAGTTCGCGGAGGTCTTTGCAGTTAACAGGGAGAACTGGCGGAATGTCGCCCAAACTGTGTATCAATGTAACTTGGATTGAAGAAATGAAGAAATGAAGAAATAACGTTATGATATCACAAGGACAAAGCCTCTCCTTGAGCGGATTATTATTCTCTGCATTTTTGCTGAAAGCGGCGCAGTCCGAATCAGAATGCCCTTTTCAGTGTTATTCATGCGAAATGCCACCTTGACATCGACTTTGTGCCACACACAAGTATGCAAGCGCGTCAACCTCAACCACTGGACGAGTACGTGAGATTAATCATCTATCTTGCAGTGGTGAGTTCGTTAACTGAATCGTACCAGAGTCGTAAAGGAGGAAGGTTCGCAGGCTACGCTTATTCCGTGCGTTCTTACTCTTTCCACGTTTTTGTATTTCACTGAGATTATGCTGTTACATTGTCTTGATTTAATAAGAAATGATGATGCGACAGCAGGTTCTCATGCCATAGGCAAGAAAATTGGCCTTTCACGCCACTATACTCGCCTGTTCATTGACGAAGACGGGGAAGCGCCAGTGGCACGGTCACGCGACAAGGTAATTGTGAAAGCGAGAAGCATCGGAAATGGCTACGAGACTCTACTAGTATCGACGAAATCGATCATTCATGCACTCCAGACTAGCGAATTTGGCAATCGCATTCGAGGACGTAAGGTGCTTGTCTTTCCTTATCCAGAGTGGCAGGGACAACCTCGTACTCTGGCTATTATTGGTGGTGGTGACCTCGCTTTGGGAGGTGATTATGTTATACTTCAAAGCGTAGACTCTGGAATTTTTTTGAAGTTTATCGGCGAACCGGTATGTCTGTATTACGATGAATGAAGGTAAAGCAAACTAAAGCTGATTATTATATTCAATTACACAGCCTCGCCATTTGCCCGGGATGGCATTGCATGCGGCGCCCATGCGAGATGAAGCACGCCGTGGACCAGGTCCTCCAGATGCGGGGCGTAGCCAGTTGGAGGCGCAAGCGCCTGAGATAAAAAAGCAAATACGCAATCCGCCCTTGGCTCCTGGACATCGTGGTGGCTTTCAGTATACACAGCTCATGGCGGAACTCCCCAACGAACTACCAGAGAAAGGAGCAAACGAGGGCATCCAGGACTACTTGGTTCGCGTGGCGATTGTAGTTGGTTTACAACCGTCTATACGAGAGATCTTCGCAGACTTACAGAGCTGGGTCAGACGTTCTACTCGGTTTGAGGCTTTACTGACTGCTCGAGTGTTCCGGCTGGTGTGCTACCACAAACGTGGGGTGAGAAAACGTTCCATATATACGGCACAAATTTCCCTGATAGTTTGACTTTGTCGGAATGCAGGGAGCGAATCTCAAGGACGTTGCAAGAAGACTCCATATATCGGATAGCTTACTTTGTCGCTTTGCTCAAAGCTATGTGATGTGGAGACATGCTGTTGCAGAACGAGATAGGGAGAATGAAGAAGACATAAAGTCAGATGCTTGGCTAAACGGGGCTTGTAGGAGCGTTTATTCACTCACCAAACCCCTTGAACCTCGACGTGTCAAAATTGTGTGAAGTCTTCTGTTGCTTTCTTCGGCATACGCTATTTTCCATTCTACTTTCTTGAGTTAAGGTCATACTACTGGAATGTATTCCATTAATAAAACGTTGGAACTCGAATTCTTAATACATCCTTAAAGACGATGAAAGGAGAAGAAGGAAGATTCTTCCGTTCCAAGGAAAGAATTTATTACAGACCTCGTATCAATTTTTGGTAACACTTCATCTTGTCATGGAGAATACGCTTGACCGAGCTTATTTATTTAGCAAGTTAATCGCTTGGAGAGTGTACTTGGGTACTTCTTTCCCTGTATAGTATACTGCTGTTTATTCAGGGCGGTGCAACATTGAAACATTGAGATATGGACTCGAGGGCAGGACGTGTTGATATGTGGTAAAGAAAGCTTTGAAAACCTAGTAATACAAGGGACAATAGCCAATATAACGCCTGCTATGCAATGCGTACGCTACAGAATCAACGTATGCTCACATACACGAAACTTATCATCAATGCTTCAGTTTTTCTTATTATCTATCCGACAACTCTGGTTGTGACTATACAAGAGAATCAAGTGCTTCTTTCAAGACCGAAATAAGGGTCGCGACTTCTTCAACCGTATTATAATGCACCAACGAGATGCGCACAACGGCATCATTTATGTCAATCACAGGACGAAGGTTCTCAACAAGAGAGTATGAGTAAAAGTGGCCATAACGAATGCCCATCTGAACGACAATATACAATGAGCAAACCGTACATGAATGATGTCAAAATAACAGCGTGTACTAACCTTTCCCTTGCGATCAAAGTGTGCGACGATATCTGCGCTTCGAACGGGTCGGCGTTCACCTACGACGACAAAACTAACTGTTGGTGCACGCCATTCGTCCACTTTCTCGCTTCCAACAATCAGAACTCCCTTCTTCCTCGCGTCCTCACTGGTCAAATAACCGAGAAGAGGCATTAGCAACTCTTGTTCATGGGCTGCAATTCGCGCGAATGCGTCGTCGACGTCACCAGAAGGAGATAGTGACTGGAAGTAAGGTAGTACGGCGGAGACTGCGTAAGTAAGCTCGTAACCGGCACCACCTGGGCTGAGTTTGTAGGCGGTGTTGTCGACACGTAGAAAGTGGTGCGTCAGTGCGCTGCAAGAATTGGAAGTTGCATCTTGACGTGCATAGAGTGCACAAATATGAGGTCCATACACCTTGTGATATTTGTTAGTTTACACAGGAGAAGTGGAGAGAAAGCTTGCATACTTTGTAATACGAAAAGAAACAGTAATCAATATCCCACTTCTTCACGTCGATCCTCCTGTGCGGCGCGTATGCAACACAATCAATGCATACTTCTACCTTCCGCGCGCCGTGTTTCTCAGCCTCAGCTCGGATTGCCTTCACAACGTTCTCGACATCGACGATCGTGCCGAGGATATTCGAGCACGCAGTGAATGCGATGAGACGAGTCTTACTTGTAATGAGCGGAAGTAGAGTATCTATAGCAAGCTCGACTCCGTAAGGATTATTCGGTGTCAGAGGAGAGACTGTGTGTGGCCAATTCTTGAGAACGAGTCCTCGACGGGCAGCTAGTTTCTTCCATGGGCCGGAATTGGCTAATAAAATTTCGTCAAAGCTAGAGCACATTATATGAAAATATCTCATGTACCTTCATGTTCACCAGTAACTATGATCTCTTCGTCATCAAATACATCCTTATCCAACGCTCGAGCGAGATTTTCACCAGCTTGAGTCGAGCTAGATGCAAAAGTTATTTCATCCGGAGAAGCGGCGTTGATGAGTTCTGCTGTTGCAGCTGCACCGTCCGCAACGCGGTTCGTGCTCCTTACAGAGATGTCATAGCTAGCACCTTAGCGTATTATTCATGAAAATGAATACTGCCGGGTGGAAACAGAAATCGTTTAACTAACCAAGCTGAACATTCGTATTCAAGAGGTAGTCTGAGATGCGAGCGGCAACGGACTCAAGACATTGAGAACCACCGGCATTGTCTGCAAAGATATAGCCGTCTTTGAGAGAAGGAAAGCTCGATCGAACTTTATCGATGTCCAAAGTAGACGTCATGATGGCTGAGAACGAAGAGTTTTAAGCTGGCTAGTTATAATGAGGACTCGACTTAGTGATTAGCACACACTTCTGGTCGTCGTACGTGAGAGATTGGGACAAGGTAAGAGTCCATAGTGATCGATAGAGAAATAGCAAGCTTCAATGAGTTCGCGTGGAACGAGACACCAGATGCAGTCATTTGAGCCTGTGTTCGGGAGAACCGGCGCGGAATATTCAGTCTTGAATCGGCACGTGCTCTTAGAATTGACATGCCATTTTAGGGCGATTGTGCTTAATAAATATCGCATGCACGTGACTATACTGGGATTCCAAAGCTACCTCGATAACCGAACTTCTAATTAATTGTCTCACAACAAGCTCGAACGTGATGGAACCCGGAAGGCTCTACAGTAACAATACAGTTCGGTGAACACACGGCACTGCGGTCGCTGCGGTGCGCAGTGATACTCACGACGACTGCGCGACTCCATGTGCTGATCTTCTGCAAGTCTGAGCGCTATTTACTTGCCCCGCGCGGGTAAATATCCCCTTTACCGCCCTTTCCTTCTTACCATTATCATCGTATCCGAGCGCAGCCGCAGAACGTAGTGCGGAGCTATTTAGACTGCCTCGATAACCTGAGAGGATGATAGTCAAGGACAGCAATAGCAACATGACTGTCGCTGCCAGTTCGAAGAGCAATTACGCTCCTGTTTCTTCGCGAGCGGATATTAATGCTGATACTATGGCTCCGCATCCATCGTCATCGCCTCCGCCTAACTACGATGCATGCCAAGGTACGTTCAGGTTGGGAGCCGAGCCTGCTAGACGGCGGTTTTGGCGGGCATTCGCTGTTGCGCTTGTCTCTTGGTTCTTCTTGAGCATGTTTGTGCACGGCATTGTCAGGCTTGCGCTCGTTCATAGAGATCATAAGCATGGGGTGAGTGTGATTATGTGACTCAATATACTTGACAGTATTGTCTACTTCATTGAGATCGCGAATGATGTCACATTCGCATATTGCCACTGTTGAATCATTTTATTTTTAATTATGCAGTCTATATACTACCCCTCTGCCCTTTCCCTCTTCACATTTCTTTATTATTGAGTTGAGACTGTAGATCTCCATTGTACTTGCCGTTGCTAACAAAACCTGACCACTCAATTTTTAGGGCATCGCAAAGGACTATCCCGAGTTCAAGAAAGGCGAAATCATTACTTGTGCAGGTGGTCCAGACTGGCCGGTATCGGGAAGTGTAAACGGAGAGCATAAAATGTCTACCTCTTTTCCGCGACCCCCGTACCAGTCAAGGAAATCCTTCCTACTTCCTGTGGATGCAGACCATCTGTATTTCCTCTCGCGCGGTTCACTTGCCTCAGGCTCCGTCCGCTTCGAACTCTCCTCAGACCAATCCAGTGACAGCGTAAAAGTCGACGTCACTGCATCATACTGGTCCACGGGCGCACTTGACCGCGCATCTGTATGCTCTCTTCAGCGACACGGAAGTAGCAATTACTATGGCGTTGGCATTTTCACCCCGCGTAGGTGGCGTGGTGGGTCAATGCGGGATAGGTTGCAATTTGATGTCGTCGTACACCTTCCGCCACGCGTGTATGCGGATTTGCAGACCAGCTACGAGAACTTCTCGCTGTATGTTGGGGATCTGCAGGGCATGGTGCAATTCGAAAACGCTCATCTGACAACGTCTAACTCACATATTACTGCTACGGTATGATCTTATTCTCGTTCGTATAATGGAATAAGCCGCTAATGCCATTATTTCAGACTTTCGAAGCGCATAAAGGCGTACTGAAGTCATCGAACGGCGCCATTACAGGAAAATATAATGTTACGAAGAGTCTTGAGCTCATCACTTCAAACGCAAGGATCACGGCGGATGTCGACATGCATAGTATCGACGACTCGCATGCTACTTCTCTTCTTCTCAGAACAAGTAACGGGTGCGTTTTATTTGCATCGTTTCGCCATGTATATACGAAAGACTTGCTGACTTTCTTCCATGCAGACACATCGACAGTAACCTTAATCTAAACGGCCAACCCTACCTGAGCTCCTTCGCAGTACAATCCATCACCTCCAATGCACTCTCCCAAACTCACGTCAACTCACACCCTCATTCCACGGCGCTCACACTCGACATGAAGACATCAAACAACCGAGCTCGTGCTGCAGTTCAACCATCTTTTGAAGGTCCCTTCTTCATGCGTACTTCTAACGCCTCACCAATGCTCACTGCTGGACGGGACGAGGAGGTCGAGGATCCGAGTGGTGAGGGTAGGGCACGCAACATACAGGTGAACCGAAAGGTAGGGGGATTGATGGAAGGCAAAGTTTGGTGGGGTGACTGGAGGAGTAGAGGGAAGGGATGGGTGCACCTGACGTCGAGTAATGGACAGGTGGAGTTGGATTTGTCAGGGAACCCAGCTTGGTAAAGCTTGCATAGATGGATAATTTGTAGGAGATTTGCGATTCCAGGGTTTTGTAGGTACGAAAAATGGCCAGACTTGCTAAGTTCACATTGTATGGTTGTTTCTTGCCTATCGAGATGAACATGAATTCATGTAGTGTCTAACAAAATCGAGTTTCATTTCTTGTGTTACATTAACCAGACCGACGAAAGGGTTGTTTCTTTCCTGCCTGATTAAAAGAAAGCATTAGACACAGTGCAAACAGAGTATTACATGTTGATACTATTTGATCTGTACAAAAAGGACCTGGTTCAGTCAGTCAGACATTAATTCATGACTATACAGTGCTCTAAGTTCTGCTTCAACTACTTTGTCCTGTACTATTGCATCTGTTATAGAGTTGATTGTAAATGTCCCATCATGAACAACACCACAATCTTTGAATTCGAGTATAATACTACTATTACTAGTGGTCTGAAGGTAACTGTAAAGGAAAAGCAGGACGTTAAACTGCACCCTTCTACACTGTATGAATTTGACAAGTTGTAGATGACAACCATCTGGAGCTGTACAGGATCCAATTGTTAATGTAATCCACATGTCACTGAAGTTAGTATTGGCCAACATTATTGTGATAATATCAAAGTGATAAGACACAAATTCAAAGACAGAGAAGGTATTAACACAGTTAGTGTATGCACCTCCATTAACCTTTATATCCAGTGTTTAGACAGATGGGTGAACCAGTTTGGTACACAAGAGTCTAAACTGAGCTGACCTATAGTTGTTTTGTTTACAATCAATAAACAACTCCTGTCTTTATAGTGTAGTTAGGCAGATTTTCTTGACAAAAATGTTTAGATCAGAATATAGTTGCTGATGTTTGGTCCTGGACCTAATGGACCCGGGTCGACCCTAGGACTGAACCTGAGGTCCGGGTCACAATAGGTCCGGTCCAATCAGGTCCAGAACAGGTTCAGTTCCGGGTCCAGGAAATGCTACATTTTCCTGGACCAGACTGGACCTTAAGGACTGAGGACTGGACCCAGGACCCATGTTTCTATTTTAATACAAGAACACCCAGTTGAGTTGACATATAATTCAGGGTGTTTACTCCTTACTTGATACATACATAAAGTAGTAGAAGTAAGTATTAAAATACAGTAGAATTAGCTATGAAGCTGTGGGAAAATGTACTGTAGTATTACAATTTACATATTTGGACTGGGTTGAACTACAATTTGCACTCTTTTTGCATAAGCTTTCTTCTTACACTTATGGACCCAGAAAGACCTGCTCTCTGTGCAGACAGTACTCTCAAGAACACTTTAGAGATGGAATGGCTGCATTCTCCAAGTGATGATGTTGTTTCACTGCCACCTGATCTGTAGGAAGTATGGAAGAGTGCTTCTGCTGGTAGTACTGCTGATAGCCACTCATGCTATAACATTCGTTGAAATGCTCTGTCCTCCAAGTACAAGGGGGCTATTGCTGTAGAAAAAAGAGACTTAGAGAACGACTCACCTGACAGTAATGAACCAAAGGGAGCTAGGAAGTGCAAGCCTGTCAAGACATCTACTGTTAAGAGTATTAAGAAGGTCAAGGTGTCTGAAGTACAGAATTCTAGACACTATTTGTTGTAGGATGCTTGAACTCCTCTACTCACATTAGGGATGCACCCTTGAGTCGACTGTAAGTATAAGTTCTACTGGTCCAGGTCATACCTGGACCGGACCTGGACTGGACCTCAGGTCCGGTCCAACAGCAGTCCACAAAGGTTCGGGTCCAGGTCCCTCCTTTACCCGGACTGTATGAAGAGGTCCGGGTTACAGTCCAGGTAAAGGAGGGATGGACCGGTCCAGAACCGGACCACGGCAACTATAGATCAGAAAGACACAAAAGGATGACATAAACTGAGATGTTCAGTGAGCTAAGGCTTGGATGGATTGATATTAGGACTTCAGAGTGGCTGCTTTGACAATCAATAGTGCAGTTTTTGACCAAATCAATAGGTAGCTCCTAGAGTTGCTGAGCCAAGTGTAGGAAGTTCACCACCCCTGATAAACAAACTTCACCCATGAAGGATAATGTGCATCTACTCAGGCATGCTCCTATACATGACTGTAGGATGAAGCTGGTAGACAGTACTGTAAGTAAGAGTATATCCCGGGTTTTCCAAAAATCATAAGAGTTGCCAGTACATAGAGTATACAGACATAGCAACCTGCACCTACTCATATAAAGCTTGATAGATTCAACTGTGTGATTGTCCCTTAGTTGTACTATGTCCAGCACCTGAAAGTAAGGAAGCAAGGACAGTATTGCTTCCAAAGACGCAGGCTCAATATAACCTCTCACAAGAGTCTTCAGAGATTGGTGGTCGCTTCGCTTTGCAATAGTGAGAATCTGGTCGGAAGGCCAACGAGCCTCAATCCAGTAATCTCTCCACATCTTTTGCAATGGTACAACAAGCGATTGGAAGCGCTTGCAGACATGTAATAACGTTACGGCGTTCACAACATCTGCAGCAGTGTACCACAATATGTCCAATAATATTTCATCCAGGAGCAAATTAAGACCGTAATTGAAGGAAGCCTGTAATAGCCAGACATTGAACTTTTTAATATATTGTCTGAGCTGCCCAGTCCTGGTGTCCATCGTATTCAGAAAAGAAATGAGCGAATCCAGCATATACACTGCTTGTGTACGACTCCTTCGCATAGACTGAAGGGTATTGAACATGTCACCGGTATTCTGGACTACTATGCTGCAAGCGAGCGGTATGTCAGATGCCATGATATTCTATATTATACACATACCGAGCAGAATTCACAGAAGTTTGGCCCTTGACCACTGTCACAATGGCTTCTGCAGTACGGTCTAGAGTGACGATAGTCCTGGAAAAGCTGTCGTCTTGACTTGTCTCTCCCGTTGGAGAGCAGTTTACGATAACAGCACTGTAACATTGTGATGAGCACTATAGCTGAATGGAGAAGATTTATACTTACTTTTCCGCGTTCATGGTTTTGATAGTGGTGGTAGGAAGTTCAGGCACGTAGAATCGACTCATTTCACGCTAAAGCAGTTAGCTTACATACTCCTGGTGACTTGAGCACGGACCAGGCTCAGATGCCTACCTACGAAACGGGTATTGCGCCCATATGAAACACGCGGCTGCAATGACTTGTCGCGCCCTGATGAAAATGTGAATGCTGGAGGCCAACATGTTCACACTATTGCATTGCGACAGTTATCACCCTGTGATGCATTCACAAGATGAATTCAACGAGGGAAAGGTATAAATACAACAAATAAATTCTACTAAGCAGTGGTTCTGAAACATCTGTGTCAGTACATGCTGTAGTCCTAGAAATAATAGGCAATTGGACGAACCTTTCTAATAAATATCCCAAAGATAGACCCGATGAAAACAGTAGAAAGGCACAAATACACCCCCAAAAAAATGAAAAGCACGACTACCTGCCGCCCTTGATTATGGGCGCTCCGGTCAACTCATCTCTTTCCTGTTCCCGTTCCCGTTCTCGTCCACCGTCATTTCCCTCTTCTACCCGTCTTTCGTCTTCCGATCCAACCGTGTCACCACCTTCGGGATTTGACGGCTTGTCCAAAATCGGTGTGTCGCCACATCCGCAATCATACGTCTCATCAAGATGAGCACAGTCGAATTCGGGTTTCTCGAGTCGTTCGTTGACTTGGTTGTGTACGTGGCAAAGCCAGAGGGCTGCTGCTCGTCTGGAGGAGGTCTAATCCATAAATTTATTTGTTGAACAAAGGATTTATAAGTTATTCCAACAGGTGAAACGTGCCTGGGGAGGGAACTTCTCCAAGAGTTTTTGGAATTCTGCAGCACACTCTCCGCAAGGATATAAACGTGCTTGTAGATGAAAGTATGATTCAAGAGCGTGTCTCTCGTCCTCTGTTGGCTCCTACAAACAATAAACAGGAGAGCTTAGAAGTTTGCTACGAGGGATTCGCAAGTGATGTACCTCAGGGAATCTGAGAGTCATAGTGTGCCTGTGTAAATGAACGTTAGTAATTTCGTAAACACGGTTCGTGTAATTCAATGTGGCCACATTTCGGACGGACTCACATTAACTTCCATGTTGCCCTCCCAAGAGCTTGTCTTCAAGAAATAGACGGTGAAATTATTAAACTAGGAATATTAACTACGAACAACGATACACACTTTGCAGTTTCATTCCCTAACTTGCTCATAATGACGCCACCATGTACCCCTTGGATCTCCTTCACACCTTCCTCCGGAGGGGGCTCGACCCATGCTGGTGGGCGCGTTGGTGGACGGTTTTCGATATATTCGTTCTGCACTCCTCCACTATCGAAAATATGTCCTGTATATGGGTCAAAGTATGTCTTCCTTGTCGGCTCATGGAACATAAGAAGGGTTGTGAGGATGACAAGAGCGACAACGACGAGTATGAATGTTCTTGTATATCTGGCCGGCAGCATCATATATGATTATATATGTCTTGGATTGTATAAAAAATGTCTAGAGGCGAGAGATGAGGAGCATTAGATGTAAGTTTGCAAGTTGGTGGGAGACTCGGATCCGTAACAAAGTAAATAGCACGTGACTTGCATGAGTGTCGATGCGAGGGCTCAGGCTGTGCTTTCTGGAAGACGACCGTGTTGTTGGTGGCAACAAAAAGAATATAAAATGGTATGTACATCTTTTGCATTTGTTCTTGGGTCAATCACTAAGGAATGGATTTGTAGCTTCCCCTCACTCTTTTAAATGCAGCGCAAAACCGACCTATGGTACGCAACTCTGGTGGCTGACGCGTCAAAAGCCCATTGCTAATTCTCCGCAGCTGGTCGAACTGAAAAATGGAGAGACTTTCAACGGGCATCTCGTCAACTGTGACAACTTCATGAACATAACTTTGCGTGAAGTCTACCAGACCTCTGCAGATGCGGATCGTTTCTGGAAACTGACAGAATGCTACATCCGAGGGAGTACCATCAAGTACTTGCGTGTACCAGATAAGTTACTGGATGAAGTGAAAGAAGAGCAGAGTCGTGCCCGTGAAGCGGGTAGAGGTGCTAGAGGAGGAGCAGGAGGCGGTGCGCGTGGAGGAAGAGGTGCACCTGCACGAGGTATTTTTTTTCAACTTGTGAACAATTTCACTTTTCTCATTTTGAATATAGGGCGCGGTGGGGCACGCGGTGCTCCTGCTCGTGGTGCAAGAGGTCGTGGTCGTGGAATGTGATCCACACAGTCCAGTGAGAATTACCTTTCGCCATTCGTACATCGTTCGTCTGAGTATATTCTACACTCGTCTCATATTCTGTATTTTGGTGAGCTTTTCGTTTATTAGCCACCACTTTTCGAATTGTTTGGCACCAGTCGCCAGAAGGACAGTGCTGAAAATGCAGATTGTCACTACCAGGTTCCTTTCTCTTCCTTTTTATAGAACCACATTCATCGTAATTGTTCGTCCATCTCAGCCGTACGCAATTCATTATATGAAATGTCGATGTACTTCCTTGAGGTGGCACATCGAGAATCTCAGCAGTGCCGTTCTTCTGCCAAGACACCGTGGCGTCGTTTGTATGCCTTACACGGAAACTTGTGCAATCACTACTCTGAGTATGGAGAACTTGTTGCCTCTAGCCTATATGTACCCGAGTCAGCGGCTGAACAGCGTCGAAAGGGCCCCCGAGTAATATCAACTGCTTCGGCGACTTCCTACCATTGTTCACAGTACCAAGAGGAGCTTATTCCAGTGAAAATAATTGCTTAGACAACGAATTATCTGGCATGCAGACGTATAGTGAGGAGATACTACATGCATAAGCACACAGAAGGTCCAGGAATCAATAGCTTTTGATATTGATGGAGTACAGACGTACCAAGTTTGGTCCAATGACCAAGGAGATACAATAAATTCTGAGGCATTTATAGGTTGTTTATGGTGTAAGAGGTGTTTGTCAAGTATGAATTTGCCTGAAACATAAACAGAATGATATATGATATCGATTAACCCAGGAATGATACACAGGAGCATTTTTATAAAGTGTAGCCTTGAGACTTTGTTGCAGTAAAAACTCTAATTTGGAGAGGCAGAAAGCGGGGTCACGTGCGAGAGTAAAGCCTTGTTTGCGTCTATTTGTGCTTCACTTTCACTTTCACAAATCATCGTGTCGTGCGTGCAAAGTGCATTGCCTTTGCAACTCACCGCTGCGAATGGCCATCGCGAATTCACCCTCGTAAATTGTATTTGCATCATGTTCAATTCACTTTTATGACAGGTACGTATGCAAAGACGCGCTCGGAGCCTGAGAGTCGTATGGTTTGCGCTCAGGTGACCGTTCAGCCGAAGTCAATTGATCGCTTCGCTCCAAACGAGCTCAAACTCCGTATATAAATTCATCCGAATGTCGAAGCAGAAAAAACTGTCAGCGCCTTTTTCATGTTGCTCACCCGCATCGTCTACTTGTTTGTCGGGGTTCAAGCTGTGGTGCCAGCTTGGGCTACTTCGAACCTCTCTTTCCAAGTGACAAGTGGAGGGAACGAAAACTATTTTCTACGGGATAACTTAACGTCTGCGCAGGTATTGCTTACAAGCGCAAACAGTTTAGCTTCATTGCGGAGGCTAGTCGTCGCCTTGCCGGCAGGCAATTCGGGAGTGCTGACGTATTTCTTGCCTTTGAGCAATTCGTCTTCGAATGACAGTCTTTCTGTGACAATTCAAAACGACTCCCTTACAAGTACATCTGAAGAGCTCAACAATGTCGGCATCCAAGGAAACCTCAGTTTTAATGCGAGTGCAACCGTTGGGGTAACAATCATTGGCGCTGTCCGAGCAATGCGAGGTTGGTTTATAATTTCTTCCAACGTCCTTATTCTGGTCTCGAAAATCTTGCTTTAATAGACTACGTCGAAGGTTCCGGTACGATGCACGAAATATTCAACTATACGCTCGCGTCATACAATAGCAGTAGCGTCCGCCTTCACAGGCAATGGATTAACGCAACGAGCAATGGTACATTCAGATCAGCAGACGTTTACTTGAATACTCTTTCTGGTGCCCAATTGAACGTTACTCCTGGAAACAATGGTACGACCGCTCCTCCGACCATCGACATACTCGTGGAGGAAGGCGGCTCCGGAATAATGCAGCTACGTGTTGTTACAAACGAGACGAGTTTGACTGGTCTAGCTCCCGAAGACCTCTTTTTATCTGAAGGAACTGGCAATAACTCGGCTTTGGACACGGCCTTAACCGGTCTCGCAGATGGTAGTAGTCCTGCTGCTCAGCAGGTAAGACAACTTCTGCAATTACTCGAGGAATGGAATATAATAGTGGATAGGTCTCTTTCCTAACTTATCATGATAAATTCACTGCTGGTGGATGGAGGTTCCTCACTGTACGCTTACGTTGGTTTTACAGTATTCTCCCCTATTAACAATCTTCACAGTATTTTGGAAGAGACTCTATGATTGCTCTTAGACTGCTAATGCCAACGCTCACCCCGAATGCCATTGAGTCAGCTCTTGGTGCGGTGATCGAACGTGTGAACACTACAGGTGCTCTTTGTCACGAGGAAACTATTGGTGAGTGGATGAAGAACACAGGAAACGCGATATTGATATTATCCGAATTCAGGCGACTATGCTTCGTTTGTGAGTTTTCATTAAACAACGGTGTTAATTTAGTTACATATCATTGCGTACCCAAGGTAAATATTGGTAACAGTAGGAGCGACCTCGGAAATCAACCCTTCTATGACTACAAAGTAAGCTTCTTTCTGTGAATTTGGCTTAGCCATACATACCTACTTCTTGAACGTCGCAGATGATAGACACAGGTAAATCCCTCGTACGGCATGTCGAGCCTAAATTTGACTATTGCGTAGATCTGTTCTTCCTTCCCACATTGGCACATTACTTCCTCGATCTTCCTCAAGGGAACAACACATCGTCTTCGTTCTTGGACAAGAATGCTACTCTGCAAAATGGCACGTACAGGGAACTCCTGAACAGGTTCGCCAATAGTACCCATCAACGTATTGTCCGGTGTATTTAGTGCAGAACTTGACAGGACAATTTTCTACAACCTGGGGCGTGCTATTCCCTTTGGACGGAACTCTACCGTTGCAAATCTTCTGGCCTTTCGACCAGGTCAACCAGTTGGAAACTGGCGGGACAGCAATCAAGGAACTGGATACGGACCCATTCCCTTTGACGTCAACACCGCTTTGGTTCCGGCTTCGCTTCGCTCAACTGCTCGGTTAGCGAAAGCCGGCATCATAGGCAACTCAGTTCCCGTTCTCACGCTAGAAGATGGGAGCAACTATGACGCGAACTCATCACTGGCGGACATAGCAGACTCGTTGGCAGCAGTGTGGGAAGAAAAATCTTTGCCATTCTTTGAAGTAACTCTGGACAACGAGACGGCCCAAGAACGTCTCCGCAACTTCATAAACGAGACAAATTTGAGCGAAGCGCTGCTTGATGATATTACAGACGTATCTGAAGCGAGTAACAAAACATTTTACGCATTATCATTGAAGGAAGATGGCTCTTCCGTTGAGGTTTGCCTTCTTATCATTTATTACTCGGCTATCAGTCCTGAGAGAAACACCGTCTAGGTACTCAACTCCGACATTGGCTTCAGCCTTCTGTATGGTAACAACGTGACACAGAGCTTTCTTCAGCGTGTCATTGAGGCACTGCAGCCATATCCACGAGGTCTCCTCCTGTCACCGCAACTTACGAATATTTGTTAATTCCGATGACTTTAACTTAGGTCTACTTACAAATATTGGCATGGTCGTCGCGAATCCGGCATACGACAGTAATACAACAAATATCGACGTCTTTAACAATGCAGCATATCATGGAACTGTCATATGGTCTGCTTCCACCTTTCTGTTTCCATTAGTTAATTAATTTCCAGAAAGGTCCTGGCAGCAAGGCATGATGGCTTCTGGTCTTAAACGTCAGCTTGGTTACTGCACGAATGCAACCAATTCGACAGTGGATACAAATCCTTCTCCAGCCAACACGCCAGAATGGTGTGGCAATACCACATTTGTCCAGAGCATTTCCGATGCGCAGCAAAGGTTGTGGTCTTCTATCAAAGGGGCTGTCGACGGTAAGTCTCGATAATCCGTCTATGCGATAACCGTCAGTCGTCCTCACTATCCACATGCCACAGAGATTTATTCTGAAGTTTGGACATATTCCTTTAACAATTCGACTAATACGTTTTCGGTTGCTGACCTGGCAAGTCTTTCCGGTGGTACGGAGTCCGATGCTATTCAACTCTGGTCGTACGGATTTTTAGGATTGCTGGATCCGAGTGGCGAAAGGATCGGCTAGTAATAAGAGTGCGATAAATATGTTGGACGAAGCTGAGAATATGAAACGCGGCTTCTGAGGATGCCGAATTCTGAATTCTTATCATCTCCAATCTGAATACGATTATTTTTTTTCTATTAAAGGCGTTTCAGTTAACAAGATCGTTTGCAAAGTTCTGAGCAATTCATGTTGGGCTTTTGAAAAGGCATTACTTGCTGTATCTTCTCTCGATCATTCTCTTGTATATTAAAGAAATGACCTATGCTTCTGACCCTCGAAATTTTAACCAGGAACCCGACGAACGCGCGTTCCGAACGCGGACGACGTTTCGTATGCGGATATGCGAAGCAACGAAGCAATCCCGGTCACCTCGCAAGCGGAGGCGAGTGTACACTAGTGAATGTTTGGTAAATTGGCCTATCGCCCTCGGGGTTAGTAAGACTTCGACGAGTCTAGTGAGTACCTTCCTATGATGGCGTTCCTATCGATTCGATATCTGTTAAATTCTGGTTAAATCTAGGGCCTGCCGGTGAAGAAGCTGTGAGAACCAGGCGAAAGAACTCAGCAATTCCACATTGTAACCCGGATCTTTCGTGATTATGGCGCCGAGATCGTGGAGCAGTCCCGCAGCTGGTGATAGTGAATCTTCAAGCTCATTGGCTCCTGACACTTTAAATCCGCATTAAAGAATTGTTGACTTCGGCTCGATCACATGGATCCGGTAAGCGTGATCTTCGAAGATTGACTACTCGCCGCACATTGACTTTGCCAAGGTCTTTTCTATGTTACAATGATCCTTTGCTGCGAACTAGCAAAATGCACATTGTTCATTTGCAGCTCGATCGACGTTGGTCATACTATTGTTTATAGGAGCCTCTTGTACTGAAACTATTCATGCCAGCCTTTGAGGTGATCCGCGGTATTCCTTTGTTTGCCATTTAAACACACTGAATGGAGGGGCGCCTATTAGGCTGGACAGGGTGCGATAATATCTCCGGCCATCAGGACCGACCCTAGGCATAACATCAATGTGCTCCTCACGCAATGAAGACAGCGTTTGAATCTGACGTGCATGGTTACCTCTTCACGCACACGAGGCACGGGCCTTCGTCTCTGCAGAGCGAACGTCCCGTTTAGCCGGCTCCATTCATTCCCGTATGAAGAAATCAATGAGGCAAGAAGATGTCACACAAGCACAAGGTATTATGGGATTTGGGCGGCCGATGTTTTGATACCTATCCGATCGAATTCACCGACACCATGATTCCTTACTTTGGCTTCTATGTATACGAGTTCTGCCGCTGGTTTTTCTCAGTATATAAGCACCTTGATACAAGCATCTAATGAACTCCCCAGCCAAGGCCATTCTCTGGGCGACTAAAACTAGCCCCCTCTACGTCGCCAATTTCTTCCAATCCAAAAGCAACGATCTTCCTCATGATTCGGTATCCCTCTGTCGCAGCTTCGGCTGTGACGCTCTTCGAGAGCACCGAGAATTACTCGTACCTTGCGGCCGCCATCCCCCACTTTAACGACTCACCTCCACCCGGCGGTTTGCCAGAGGCTTCAAGCAATCCTTGATGTTGGCCGATACCTCTTTACCCCAATCTCGTGATACCACTCGATTGTAAGCATCTGCTCATCACAATTTATTCGATATCTTACGTAGAGCCTCTAAGGTACAGGACATGCCTATTCTCTTCCCTACGCAACTTGTCGTATGAACACTGGCTTGTTATGGACATACTCCCCTTCACTTCTTGTACCTGTAATTCACAGTTCGATCTTTACGACCCATTCTACTCCACCCCCCTGCCCGCCTTAAGACCTATACTGTCAGGACTCTTTATGAACTTTATGTACTAGCCTTCGATGTTTTGTAACAACATATGTCGGTCTTTAATGTTGTAGCTCTCTATGTCATGCGATTTGACCTCAGTCCAAGGGAGCAACGACAACGGTGCGAATATCAAGATGAGGAAACAACGGGAGTATCCGAGATTAAAGACACGCCTAAACTCGTGTATCAATTGTTTTTGAAACTGGCTTCATGTGTGAGAGGAAGAGAGCATAACAAGGCATCATCACCCAGAAATTTCAATAATTTGGGGCCCGGTCAGGACAACAGAAATAATCCCGAGAAGCACGGTCACTGGTTACACCGAAAATAGGCTGAACATCTAAAACCTTGTTGCAGGAACTTTCACCGGTCGATCATGCTTCCCGGTCATCCACAATGAAGGTTATAAACCTGTCAATAATACGTGTACGTCGACCTACTTTGAGGAAAAGCCGAATGGTGCGTGGTCCGTAGGAGCCTTAAAAGGTATGCATTAAAAGGTACGAAACTGGTATGCAGGCCCGGGCCCTCCTGTATTTGTTGGGAGAAGGACACGAGGTTGAGATGCAGCACATGTAGTATTCTTCTTTCACTGCCCACAGGAATTCTTGCCAGCATTACTAAAGGTCCAGAAGTGGAGAAGACTGCGTCCCGAACGTCACGATGGGCCCACATGTGGGTTCTTTATTTGTGAAATAAGGACGGAGATGAGTGTGTGAATCCGCCGTTTAGAGGAGGTCTACGTAGCCAAGAGGGTGGTCGCAGCTTAAAAACAATTGGGGAGCGCAGATCAGGGAAGGTTAGGCGAGTCAATAACGTATGCACGGACCGGACATAGCGATTGTGACGAATACTGCGTCACTTGTTAGCCACATATTATACTCCACCAAGGAATGACGTACGTAACGTGGCCTCGAGAAAGTAAGCTGAGACCAAGTCAGATGTAGGGAGACTTCAATATTAATAAATTCTGGACATCTAGCCACTTCACATGGGAAAATAGACGTATGGGGTTTCATTAAAGGTGCGTGTCGGGCTTGAAGAAGACTTCGTAGACGTTCCAGTGGCGTCAAGAATTGTCTCTGTGTTTGTTAAATCTAGTTATCGGCGGGGATCTATGAAGCACAATTCGAATGATGAGACGTCGTGGTTTTTCCACTAGAGAACAGATGTTTCGGGCATTCGACGGAGCGCCATCGATAACCATTGCTCCACAGCTGCCTGTTGATTACGATCACGGGAAAATTCACGTACTCACCGGAAGCCAAAAAAAGAGCAACATACTGAATAGTCACAGTGATGCCGAACAAGGTCTTCTAGTCGGCATTTCTACTTATAAGAGACCAAGATTATTCTGCGCATCTTGTCTGAGGGTCTGCATAAAAACCAGTTCGGTTAACTGTTACGGTAAAGGCAGGACAAATAGAGAAGCAGAATCCGCATGCATAGTTTGAAATTAAGGGTGATTTCGATTAAGTTGTGCCGTGTAGAACAACGCCACAGTCAATTTGGGACAATTTGCAGGCCATGACTTGACGTGCAGATAGATGTGTGCAAATTAGTAGCAAGGACATATAACAGATGAGCTCCACATAATTGAGCAATGGCCAGATTGACAAAGTATAGACATCGTAGTAATAATTCTGCATCGTACGACAAGGAATCGCCAAAAGTTGAATGAAGACCCCTTTAAGAAATATATGGTCGATTTGGTGAAGATATGGCGATATGTTTCTCGGCCGATCACGCAACGGAAAGCAGCACTGTTGGCTTGGTCCGGAAGGTATCAGTCTATCGGAGGATGACCTGACTTCAAGTTTCGGAGAAACGGAGGAGTGGTGTCAGAGATGACACCAGCGAATCAGCATTGGGACAGAAAGTGAATAGGCCGTAGATCAGTTTGAGTCAATTCTCTCGATTCGAATCATCCTGATGATGCTTAAGATGACCAAATACTGCTTTGTGGGGTGCATTTAATCAGCTTCCGTTTTTGGTAACGTCATGTAAGGCAAGACCATGTGAAAACCTAATCAGGAAAATTTTCGGGCGGCATACGCCGGCGCTCCGGTCTCAGTCATGCGAGTTTCACTGGTCGTCTCATCTGTAAGAGCAAAAATGCGAGATGGGCTGATCGCTGTGCTGCTTCGCGTTATTTATTCTCGAACAATACTGACGAAGACGAGGACGAGGACGACCCCAAGATGATTAGACCATCAGCAAGCTCGGGTTCAAGATCGTTGTATATGACAGCGAGTCGACACAAGGTTAATCGGCATGCTCACGCGATCGGGCGAAGAGCGATGAGTGCAAGGCCAGAGGAACCGAAGCAAGTAAAGGAGGGTGACGCAGCACGTGAGTAGCTTTTCAAATTCATGTTCTCGGATATGTTGACCGACACGAGTATAGCGAGGCGCAAGGTTACAATTCAACGGCTCCAACAAATGAAAGAAGCTGGGACGCCGATCGCAATGGTCACCGCATATGATTATCCAACTGGACGTGCATGCGAAGCATATGGAGTCGACATTACGCTCGTTGGAGACTCGCTCGCACAAGTATGCCTCGGGTATGATAGTACGACGCGCTTGACGCTTCCCGAGATGTTACATCACATCCGAGCTGTTTCCCGAGGAAGCAAGAACCCATTTCTGGTGGCAGATATGCCATTTGGGTCATATCATTCTGGCCCGGAGGATGCAACCCGGAATGCAGCCCGAATGGTCCAGGAAGCCGGAGTTGAAGGAGTGAAATTAGAGGGCGGCGAGGAAATCTTGGACAGTGTCCACAGGCTGACGCGTGTTGGCATACCAGTCATGGCTCATGTTGGCTTGTTGCCCCAGAGGCACGTTTCTAGCTCGGGCTATCGAGTTCAAGGGAAGGATGCAGCATCCGCAAAATCGATTCTTCGCGCCGCACAAGCTCTTGAGGACGCTGGTGCATTTTCCATCGTTTTGGAGGCAATACCTAGTAAGCTCGCTGAGTATATCACAAAGAGGCTGCGCATCCCAACGATTGGGATAGGAGCAGGTCCTGCAACGGACGGGCAGGTGTTGGTTTGGGACGACATGATGGGAACCTGGAACGGCCACAAGGCGAAATTCGTAAGGCGGTTCGCCGATGCGAAGGCAGAGCACAAACGCGGTGTTCTCGACTATGTTGAAGCCGTACGTCAACGAAGCTTCCCGGATGAGACTGAGAGCTATGGGATGGATGAAAATCAGTGGAAAGAATTTTTGTGTAACGAAGGATTGTAGTTTTTATAGTCGTATTTCATATTGTAGTCGTTAGTTTATTCTCCAAAGTCCTTGTTGCTCGCGGGTTATCCACTGCTTGGCAGTTTAATATCTACAAAACCCTTGTGTAGGACATTCCAAACGCGTTTCCAGGTTTACCGATGAGCTCGAGTAGAAATAATAACTGGCCAGGAGAAATAAGTTTGCAAGATAACCCGCAGTGGGTGGTGTGAAAGAGCGGCATATTTACCCGACGCGCGCAGAATTTGATGTTCCATCAGTCAATTTATCTTCCGGCCGCCACCATGTCGCGAAACATCAGGAAAATAATCCACCCAAGCTCCCAGTTAGAACACGACAGACCCGAGACAGGTCGAGAGCGAAAGATAGTTGTTGCCCAGTGAGTCAGGTTTTTTCTCCCTCCATAACGATGTGCCTCACGGCTTGAGGTTAAAAATATTAAACTGACTTTAAATATTTCTTAAGCTTCATAGTGGGAAACACCGCGGTAAAACATCACAATTAACACGAATACCGTTCTTGTCTATTGATATGTGCAACTTTAGCCTTATACGCCATCTGACTGGGAGGATGACATCAGGCTTGCTAGCCGCCATGCAATGTAGGTGTTTTGGCAGTCAGTCTTCAAGTAATCCGAGTCTGAGGATGCACAACATTGCACAATATGCTCTGGAAGTGATGGCTTTGCTCTAAATGTAGGCAAAGAGTCTTGGCAACTGGACCGGGTATCTTCTTGTTTTGAGGCCGCGGAGCGAAGCGAGACGGACTTCAAACTTTTCCTCAGCTTTGACATGTCGTAAGCAATCCACGAGATTTAATTGTCATTAGTGCAGGAAAATCAGTTCCGGAACAATTAGATCGCTGCCGTCATCCTCCCCACAGGATATTAGGCTCCTCAAAGAGTACATCTCCAAGTTTGCCCTCCGTCCAAATTATCTATTTTACAAGGGAAAGGCTCTCGTCTCCACGTTCGCCGGAGAGAATTCCCTGTTCGGATGTGATGATATAGATTCAGCCTGGACGCTCGTGAAACGGATTTTGGAAGAAGTTTGCCCAGTACGTGACTGTCTATGTGGCTTCTCAATAATATGCCTTCAAGAAGGAAAGCCCAGGTTATTTTTGTTCCTAGCTTTTTTGTCGATCCAAGGCGCTTACATTCCATGAAGTGCATAGATGGTGCTTTCAATGTGCGTTCTAGCATGTTAATAACGCTATTTACTTACAGACGTAGTATACACACGAAGTGGAACGGCAGTTGGCCCATTCAACTTTCGTCGAACTCTCCGAAGGGAGAGCTTCCTTTCCCCAGACTGATGTCAGACGTAGAATACATTCGTAACATATATGGAAAGACTTTGATGACGTCCGTATCTCCGTGGTTCTTTACGGTAAGCAGACGAAAGCCTTGCAGTTTCTTTGCATCTACTCATAATCTATACTATTCATTAAGCACTATGGGGAAGATTCATGGAACAAAAATGTGATAAAATATACAATGATTTGATATGGGCGTATCGAGTTCGCTGACACGAGAGTCACAGTGGATTTATCGCTGCGACGACTGGTTATTAGTTCGCCGATGGGAACAAATGATAGCAATACGGGATTTAGTCGACATAGTGCAGATCATATCTTGGAATGGTTCGATTTCCTTCTCACCAGGCGCTTCAAGATAGACAACTCATATCCTGGATAGACTACGGCGAGTCCCATTATGTTGGCCCCATCAAGGGAGCACAGCCGAATTCAGAGGCCTGGGTAAACGGCTTCGATCATACGGCATGGCTGCATCTCTGTGGGTACTTCTCCCGGTTATTCAAAAAACCAGAAACTTTGACGACCAACCCCATATCTTTACTCGACGATGTGGATCGAGTATTTGTATGGGCACGTCCGCACCCCCGTGATGCGAAAGCATCTGAGGATCCAGTGGGCAGGCCGAAGAATTGGGACCTTGTAAGCCGTCGTGTTCCTTTTCTGATTCATCGGCTTTACTAATTGTTTCTACTTATATTTGCTTCCGCTTTTATGGGAATATTGATGTTTTCTGCTCAAAATGTATTTAGACTGAAGATATGTTTTGGGTTGTTATTCTCGCACATGCGCCCGCGCACGTCCTGCTCTGGTCATCCAATACCGATACGAACACGTGTAGCCCCTTGGTCAGGTCGACCGTGGTAGGGGAAAATCTGGAAATGGAGGAGGACAGAATACCCGCTGGCTTAACGCAGCTGTCGTGTCCCCTGGTCAAAAATGGTGGAATTAACGTCCAACTGATTCGTGGTGGCAGGATAGTGTTGCACTTTCATCCGGTGGATTTCGTGTTTGAAGCACATCCAAAGAAGTACAACTTCAATGCATACGTGGCAATGTATCCTTGTTAGGTCCAGCATCGCTTGACGTTGTTCATCAACGAATCATGCAAAATTGGTACTTCCACAGATAAACCTTCTCCGAGATGCCCGACACCGATCTGGCCGCACTTCAAAGAAACTCTGTGCCTCAATCAAATCTTTGAGCATTGTATACCTTAGAAGTTTCGCGCAGTCTAACGGAGTACGAAAATCACAAGCACAATTGCCTTCTTGAGCAAGTGATTTCGGTGACCTCGGACAAAACTCGTGATCTCGGAAGCAGAAATGACCAAACGCGAACTTTCATCCATGGCATCAATGCTCATCATGACTCGGAACGCGGTTTTCTCTCTTTAACTAATTTCACTTTCCTGAGCCCACATATATAAACTAGTTTCAAGTGCTCGCCAGCCCCATCATACTGTTTACTAGTGCTCCTAACGTATTTTTTTTTTCATTTAAGGATGATTATGCTTTCTGGCCGAGATATCCCGATGGACATTCTTCCCTTCATTGTCGGTCACTTGGATGACCGCAGGGATCTCTTTAATGCAACTCTAGTGAACAAGTCGTTTTATCAAGCGACGATTCCTCTTCTTTATGAAGAGCTGGATTCACGCTTGATCAGCTCAAGCAAGGTAGGACTACCACACGACATTTTTAGGGTGCTTTGCTTACTCAGGCATACTTACTCGGATGACTAGGGCCTCGTTGTTCTTCATCCAGCAGAGACTTTGTTACAAAAACCAGAGCTGGCAAAGTACGTTCGCATAGTAAATGAGAGCGGTAAGACCTATTTAACCATTCACCTTAAAGCAATGTCATAGCGGTGAATGTTAACAGCTGTTTTATTTCATAGGACACGTTCACGGAGCTCCACAAACGCGAGCGCAGAACATTCACATTCTTTCCCTATGGGCATTGCGTCTTTGTACGTCTCTTCGAACCTTCTCATGGGTAGACGACAACTTCCTCCCGGACGAAATATTTCTTGGGATTCTTGACGTGCTAAGAACTCTTCCTCTCACTGAACTCACGATTCGTACATTCAAAAATTTGGGTAATCCCGTCTGGGAAGTGTTGCATCAGATTAAAGGTCTAAAAGTGACAACCCACCTGTTTTCTTGACTAAGCATTTTCTCACATTCGTATTCTAGAGTGTTTCCATATTATGTATGGAAGGACCACCTCGGATTCTCCAAGGTTGGTCAGAAACACTTAGCCTGACGCTAACTCACCTCGAACTTGGTGTAAGCCCTTGTATTTCAATCTGTGAGAAATATAGGCTCACCCTAACATTTATAGCGTTGTTCCGGAGTCCCACCTACACTTCTGCTGAATGTGTTTTCTCATCTACAGATGCTCACGCACCTCCGAATCAAAGGCGCACATACTCCTTCCCTTCCTTACTTCATCCAGGCTCTTCCACGTCTGCGAGCACTGGACACGGACTACACAGGTTCCGGAGCAATAAGACCATATCACGGCCAGCTCCGTATGCCATCACTTGAGATTCTGTGCTTAAAAGCTGGGAGCGTCGATGCAGGCGGTCCTCCAGGACTATGGTCATGCGCACGGACATTATTATCTACTAAAAGCAGTTCTCTTCGCGAGTTCCGTCTAAATACCTTTTCGATTCTGGGAGAAACGCGAATCCCACGACCTTTCTTACTATTTATGGCGGAAATGCATGGAAGGACATTGGCACGTTTTTTAGTGGGAACGACACTGTTATTGCTTGACGATGTTGCTTGTGTGTGCGACATGCTTCCAAAGTTGGAAGAGCTTTCTTGTACAATACCAAATGTAGACCCTGTAAGATTTGCTTCAGTCAATTTTGGTATTCCAAGAATAACTAACACATACATTCATAGCAAGAGATCCAAAATGCCACAGCACATGCTTATAACCTTCGAGTACTTCGTCTCAACACACCGATGTTCACAGGTTCCACGTTCCGATCGTCGTTCCCGCCAAGCAGAAGAGACTGTAGAGATGGTCCTACGTTATCGACCATGAATATCAACCCGGCGAACTTCGATCCGCTAGATATTGGGAAACGGACTTGTCGACATTCATTTTCTATTGAAGATGCACGATATATGATGCTCCGCCAGCGATCGCGACTACGGCAAATCACCGTTGGGCCATTATCGTTCGGGGTAAGTATTTTCAATCGGGAGCAAAGTCTCACTCTATCCGTTTTCGCATTCACTACCTCTCGCCTTGATTGTCCTGTCGTGACATAATTTTTAGCTAACTTGTTTTATGTGCTTTTATTTTTTAGGGCCAGTGGGTGTACGATAACAGCGCTCCTGAAAATGTGCGTTTTGAAGTCGTGCAAGTGCATATCGATAATGCACGTGGAGAAGCGTAGAGTTATAAGTCATATAATAGTTGTTGTTCAACACGACATACGTTCTCGTCGATACCATGTGACGCGGAATAGTTAGATTCTAAATTATTGCACGGAGACCATGTTGGTGCACACCCATGCAAGGCGTATAACACGACTACTGGTCTAAATGCAATGACGTCGCGGGAATTCAGCACAGATCAAACTAAAAGAATTGGAATCCCTGCTTACAAACTCAGACAAACCATTGTGTTCATCGAGTTCCACTTACTACTGGCCCGCTCGTCCAACCAGAATCAGAGGGTGAAGCAAATTTCGTCGCCTTTAACGTCCCTCCGGTAAGGATCCAAGCTCTCGCCAGCGCTCTTCGGAACTCATCAAGATGCGGGTTCTCTGGGTACTCAGTATTATATGTCGGATTGATATCCACAACGACCTCTTCAAGATCCTTCGACTTGACCAACTCCTTCAGAGTTTCGCTCTCATAAGCATCGTCAACTGTCGCACCAAGTACACGCGCGGCATTCAGGGATAATACAAAGCGCCCGCGAACTCCGTCAATCTCAAGGAGCATTTCCGAGGGATCTCGACCCGGGTAGAGTGAGCAACCGCGCATGAGGAAACGTTTTGTTCGACCAGAACCTGTCTCGAGCACCAGCACGTTGGTCGTATGATTTGCAGCAGAAGCCGAAGGCGCAGATTTCGCCCTTGCAAGTCCTGGAGGATGAAGATGAGGGCTTATTGGAACAAGCCGGACACGTAAACGCCAGACCGTCCTGTCACGCGAGGCGAGTATCAGTGCTCCTGCTGCTGCGCCAACGCCGATTTCGAATGTAGAGAGCGCAAGACGTTGCCATAACGGCCGCAGTTCGTATTTCTTTGAGGTTTGTGAGGACGAGGATGGCTGGTCTTGCGGAGAACCTGACGTCTGTGGCTCTTCTACAAGTTGAGTCCAATTTCGCATAACCATGTCAACGCTAAACCCGCTGCAAATCCAAGTTAATATCAAGTAAACTTGGCGACGTATGCAAGGGACTAGAATATGAACGAAAATATGACATGACTTTTTCGGAGGAAACAAATCGGAGGACCGTATTCTTATTCAAATGTCAAAAGAAAAAGACAGAGATGAAGGAAAGAAATTTTTAGGAGATCACTTACATGAACAGTACATCCAGAGCCAACAATAAATACACCCAACGCGCCCAGAAAGCAGGTTTCCCGTCAAACAGCGGCGGCTCATCGCCTAACTGTCGCGACCCCAAGACCACATCAGACGCGGACGCTGGCTTCGTCTGAGCTCGACTGCTTTTTTCTCTTCGAGTGATCAAGGTCAGAATACGGGTTGGAAATGAGCAGGTTTGATGCCGAATATTTAATGACCGCGAATTGTGAAGGAAAGGACCTGGAGAGCATGACGGGGTCGCGTAGCTTCGTTTGCACGTTGACTGTCGGAGGAAAAAGCCAGTGCGCTGCTCGAGCTGGATAAGTGTCCTCGAGCTTGAAGCATGGGCAATGAAACTTGAAGGGAACAGCAGCCTGTTCATCTTGCACCTTTTGTTCGCGAGTGTATAGTGTCGGCCTGACGCGACAAGCTGAAAGTTAGGCAATAAGAAATGTCCGAAATTTCTAATTTAGGGAAGCATTTTGTCGATCATCCTATTTTAGGCAATACTATAACTAAATATCCCAGCAGCAAATTAATTGGTGAGAGTTCAAGCAAGCAATATCCTGCAGCAAATGTGTATCACTCTTGTTACTTGCTATCAAACTGTTAGAAAGTGGCAGAGGAAATTATCAGAGTAATATAATTTATGTCTTCTGCCAATGCCTAAAAGAATACAATTTAATCCACATTTTATCTATTGGATTATCTGTACAGTCAAGATTGAGCTTGGTGGCTCTAAGGAGCACAAGGAGATACAAGCAAAAACTCTCTCCAGGAATATGATAAATGAACCCTTGTTTCATCCCTTGCTCACTTCTTGTTCTCCTCATCAAAAGTTTATACACTAATCAGATAGATATCTCTTAGAGTCTTGGACATATTATGCATTCTACCCTGAATTGTAGCCCTAACAATGCAAAGCAAGCCTTGTGCACCTACCACAATGCCTACATGGATAAATTAACAAGATACTCAGAAATACTCTACTAATAATTTTATAAAGCTAGGAGAATACAGAGAGAATCTCTTTCTTGTGTTAGATATACTCACTTTACTAGTCCTAATCCTTAGGAATA
>NW_006760386.1:5571635-5575167 GCF_000271605.1 Fomitiporia mediterranea MF3/22
AATGATTTATGTGAAATTCCCTGATTAACTTTGCTGAATTAGTTAATCCTTTTCCAAATGGTTCCCAAGTATTATTTATGTCTGGATAGCCTAACCATTTGATTAAATATTAATATTTGTTCCTCCTCTTCCTACTATCTAAAATGTTTTCTACTGTGTATTCCTATTCCTTGTTAATTAACTCTGGGTCTGGATTAGTATACACTTGTCTTCCTAGGTATTCCTTTTCTTTATAAGGTATTAACAATTCTGAGTAGAAAACTGAATGAATATTCATCCCTTCTAGTAGTTTTAACTTGTAATTTACTACCCCCATTTGTTTTTCTATTTCAAATGGTCCTATATACCTGTTTGCCAACTTTCTAGTTAGTACTACTAGATTTAAGTTTTTACTATCTAGTAAAACAAAATCCCCTTCCTTTAATTCTGGAAGATTTCCTCTGTGTTTGTCAGTATACTTTTTCATTTGTTCCTGTGATTTCTCTATTGCTTCCTTAGCATTTGCTTGTACTATCTTTATCTCCTCTAAGTATTTGTTTGCTTCTTCCACATTTGACTTTCTATAATTGAAAGTCATGTTAGAATGTCTTTCATATATCAGGTAAAAGGGTGTATGTTTGGTAGCAGAGTGTTACTTATTATTATAGGCAAATTCTGCTGTTAGGATAAACTCCTCTCAATCTTCTTGTCTGTAATTAACATAACACCTTAGATATTGTTCTAATTCCTGATTTACTCTCTCTGTTTGTCCATCTGTTTCTGGATAGTAAGCAGTTGATAATACTTGTTTAATACCTAACTGTACACATATTTGCTTAGTAAAGTTACTAGCAAATTGTAGTCCTCTATCTGTAGTTATTTTCAAAGGTAATCCATGTTTTGAGAAAACATGTTGTATGAATAACTTTACTGTTTCTTTAGAATCTATTTCCTTTTTACAAGGGATAAAGATTCCTATCTTTAAAAATCTGTCTACAATTATTAGTACTACATCTTTACCAGTTTGTGTAATTAGTAATCCTGTTATAAAATCTGCTGTAACATGTTTCTAGGGTCCTGTTGGAATTTTTAATAGTTGTAATGGTGGTTGTGTTTTTCCTCTCTTGTGTTTTGTCTTTTGACATATTACACAAGTGTCTACATATTCCTTTATCCAGTTAGTTATTCCTAGCCAATAATATGTTCTCTTTACTAATTCCAAAGTCTTTCTGAGTCCTAGATGTCCAGCTATAACACTATCATAATATTGTTAAACAATTCTGACTTTTTCCTCCTGTTTACCTTCTCTTAGTAACAGTATTTTATTACTATAGTTAGTTCCTGAGTCTGTTTCTATAGTTTCTTCTACAGTCATTGTTTTTATCTGTATTTCTGACTCTTTGAACATTTCCTGAGAGAGTAATACAACTTCCTAATTATCCTTTTCTTCCAGCTCATAGTCAGGTCTTCTAGAGAGTGTATCTACTCTATTTTTCTTGCCTACTCTGTATTCTATTTTGAAGTTGTATCTGCTTAGTTCTAGTACCTATCTTACTTGTCTTCTGTTTAATTGCTTCTTGTTTTGAAAGGTCTTCAAATTAGATTAGTCAGTTATTATTCTAATTTGATGCTTGGCTCCTTCCAAATAATGTCTCCAGTTTGCTAATGCTTTTATAATAGCATATAATTCCTTATCTAGTACTACATAATTTCTTTCCTGTTTACTAAAAGTTGAAGAATAATAAGTTATAGAATGTAATTCTTTATCTTCCTGTTCTTGTGATAGTATTACTAAGCATGCAAAATCTGATACATCAGTTTCTACTACAAACTGCTTTTCATAGTTTGGTCTTACTAATACTAGTACTTTAGCAAATGCTTCTTTTATAGCTTTAAAAGAGGCTTCTTAAGTGTCTCCCTATGTAAAAGTTCTCTTTTGTAACAGTAAACTTGATAAAGGCTTTACTGTTCTAGAATAGTCTTCTACAAATTTCTTGTAGAAATTAAAGAATCCTAGTATTTTCCTAATGTCTCTCTTTGTTAGAGGTCTAAGCCATTCTAATATAGCTTTTATCTTGTAAGGATCTGCTTTTAGTCCATCTTGATTGACTACAAAACCTAAATAGTCTAATTCCTGTTTATTAAAGAAACACTTTTCTGGTTTACAGTAAAAGTCTACTTTCCTTAATAATTACAGTACCTTTTTAGTTAGCTCTAATAGCTCCTTTTGTGTTTGAGTATAGATAATAATATTATCTAAATATATTACTATCCCTTTACCTATTAATTCTTCAAAGAGTTGATTCATAACTCTCTAAAATACTACTAGTACATTCATCATTCTAAATTGTATTACTAGTAGTTCATATAATCCTTTATGTGTTCTAAAGGCTTGTAAGTATTCTTGTCCTTGTTTTATTCTAATATTATTGTATCCACTTTTAAGGTTAAGAGTTGTAAACCATTTTGCTTCCTTTAAATAGTTTGGTAGTGTGTACATTATAAGTATAGGAAATGGATCAGGTTCTACAATCTGATTTAATTTCCTATAGTTTATAACCATTCTTGCTCCTGAATCCTTTTTGCCTACAAAGAATACTAGTGATACAATTTTAGAATGACTTTCTCTAATGTATCCTTTCTTTAGGTTTTCTTGTATAAATTCCTCTACTGCTTCTTGTTCTATAGGAGTTAGAGGATATACTAGACACATTTTAGGTAATTCTGCTCCTTCCTTTAATTTAATATCTATGTCCTATCTGGAATGCTTTGGTAGTCTATCTGCTTTATCTTTATCAAACCTATCTAAGTAATCCTATAATTCTTTTAGCACTAATTCCTTTTTATCTCTTTCTGAGCCTATTCCTAATCTGTTTAGTACCTCTGCCTTTTCTTGTGAAGCTTTCTGTACTATACTAGAGACCTTGTTTAACTGTTTTCTAAGCTTCTGTTCTTTACTAGTTTGATAAGATAATTTTTGTTAGAGCACTCCTAACTCCTCTTACTTGTTAGTTTCTGTTAACTGATAGGATGCTAGATTCATCCTCTTTACAGACAGTTCTAGAGTTCCTGACCTTCTTTTCTTTATAGGTAGAGGTGTACTTCCTATACTTTCTCCCCTTTTCCTTTTAACATATTCATTATATAATACAATATTTTGCATTTTCTCTTTTACCTTTTGTATTTACTCTTCTCCTAGTCTTGTCTTGTACATTATGTCTAGGTCTGCAAATTTCTTGTCTGCTCTAAAGGTAATCATTCTTACTTCATGTCTAGAAAGTAAGGGTTCCTAATATTGAGGTATTTTTAGTAACATTACCTACTCTTCAGAAATAGTTACTTTGTCTAATAAAGTAGTTATTTCTTCATCTGTATTAATATCTTTATCTGATGAATATGACCTTATACTAGCTTCTGGTTGTATACCTAGTATACTTCTTAAAGGGCTCTGTTGTAAATCCTGTGTTGTTAAACTTTTAATAAGTATTATAAGTGTTATAAATTCTGGAATAGGAGTTATAGAAGCTTTTCCTTTACCATTTCTTTCTTTTTC
>NW_006760386.1:5587045-5610224 GCF_000271605.1 Fomitiporia mediterranea MF3/22
CCAAGAACGCATTCATTGTCTTCCGTTGTAAATGCTGTTTGAAAAAGAACGAGGTGGAGGCTGCACTACCTGCAGAAGATGACCTGGTCGCACGACATCAGCGTCGAGCTGACCTCTCCAAAACGATCTCATACCAATGGGGTTCGCTGTTTGTAGAGGAACGTAAATACTGGGGCGAACTCGCGAAGCAGAGGAAGAAAGAGCACGAGGAGATGAATACCCATGGTACGTCTATCGGTTGTTGTGATTTGCTAAGGTAGTGATAGTTTTGTTTCTGTTATAATGTGTTAATATTATGTACCGTTCGGCGTTGTTAGTAAAGAATAAAATATTTAAATAAAATATATATTGTATAATAAGCCATTCAGATAAGATATAAGCTGTAAATTAACTTATTTAAGGATTATAAGATAGCAGAAGAAGTATTATGCCATATCAGAAGAGGGGTGCAATATATACCATTATAGACTTTCCTAAGAGCTATAATTCTTATATCCCCATTGTAAGGACATGTAATGTTTATTAATTCTCATAATATAAATCTGTCTTATTACAACCTTATAGTATCTTTTATATATCTTATCTAATGAGGGGTGCAATAAATGTCATTATGGATAATATTGTTTTTTTACATATTATATACACATATAAGAGTATATAATAATTAAGACTTTTTCCTGACGTAGTAGCAGGGTACTGCTTACTAGTTTCTCCTTTTCTGCACAATGTCTAAAGGAATAAATATTAATTTACGTTTCGTCAATTTGGTTATCCGTTCGTACGATCAAGACGAAGATAATTGATTGTTGGTCATTTAAGGAGTGCGAGGAGATACAGGCAAAAACTCTCTCCAGGAACCTGATAAATGAACACCTTGTTTCACCCTCCGCTCCCTTCTCCTTAAGCTTCTTGTTCTCCTTGTTAAAGTTTACGAACCAATTGGATCGATACACTTTACACTGAATTGTGGCCCAACGTTACGAAGCACGCCTCGTGCACCTACGTTGATTAATTAACAAGATAGTAGATACTTAGATAGACTCCACTAATAATTCCATAATCCGGGAGAACGCGGAGAAAACTTGCTGAAAGTATAGATTTACACAAGCTATCGCTGATTATAGAATATGTATTACTATTGGTTTTTGGAAACGTGCATACTAGGATTTTAATAAAGACATAATAGTCATAGACTGGTGTTTTCTCCAATTGCGTGTGAGGGGACGTACGGGCATTCTATAGTGGGTAAGAGTATGGCGATTATAATGGAGAGATATGATGGATAGGAGATAGACAATGATTCATGTTTGGATGTAAATATGATATGTGATACTAGATGAGAGCTGGAAAGTAGAGATAACAGAGGGGATACAGGCATTCCCGCGTACGTAGACAGGGCGTAAAAATAAGTCTGGGTTACACTACTTTAGTACCTTACGTCCAGCGTCGATAAACCATAGAAGCACATACAAGAGACCTCGAACAACAGGAAGAAAGAAGACGTACGGAGTACCGAAAAAAAAGGAGAAAAGAATATCTTAAGTGAAGAACATCGAATTTCCCATCGGTACATGAATATCAGCGACTCGCGAGGTTCGGTACCTCAACACAGTTAAATCGGTCATCTCCCCGGACACGCACGGTGAACGCAGCTTCGAATTCCTTATACATTTTTTCGCCTAAAACGGCAAATATTACACGGTCGAAGCTCCTACGGAAACGTGATTCCTCGCGACCGAGGAGGTCAGCCCAGATTGTCGCGATAGTGCGTACATCGTTTTGGAAGACACCACAGCCCCAGGCGCCGAGGACGAGATGTCGGACGCCGTTACGTTCGAAGGCGTATAGTGCGCGGGAGGCGCGTTCCCGCATCACGCGTTCAATTTTTGCGGTTTCGGACTTGGGTGAGAGGCGCCCCATGACGGATTGTTTTACGACGCCTGCGTTGACAGCTGGTGAAGTGAGGATGTCTGCGACTACCGGCCGTTGCCATGAACCTAGATAACAAGCAGTATTTATTTCAGTATACATACGCATATAGACACTGGGACATATATCGCTGATTATGACCATCAGCCTTGTAGTCATGAATCATAATCTCTCGGGCCCGAATATAACCATCGCACCCCAAGAGAGTCTGATTCACCGCCACAAGACAGCCGTAGTCATAAACGAACGAGAGACATAATGACTCACCTTCATCGTCTCGTAATAGCAGAACGTTAGGAGAATAGATCATCGAATGCGAATAGTAGCCAGCTTGTGGATCATGACGATGTAACGTGTAAAACGGTTCCGCAACAGGACACATCAAGGAAGGATACAGTGTAGACGATCGCGCGACGGATTCTTCTTGCGCCTCCGCACCATTCAGGAACCCACCACCTGGATGCTTCGCCGATGCGAAATTAAGTATCCCGATCTTATTATCATCGCGTTCCGTCTCGACGGAGCTAGACCCAAGTCGCGCTGTAGTAGTTGCGAGTAACCGCGCACCCGCGAGAGTCGAAGTTTGCATAATGAGGACCTTGCACTCCTTTTCGCGGCTGACCGTACTAGGAGTCGAGGGTACAGATTGTGAGGGTAGCTGAGCGCGAACGAGACACGACGAGCTCAAACACGGTGAGGATGCCCATGCTGACAATACGCCTTCCGCAGGGTACAATCGCGTATGCTCCACGCATCGTGAAATGGCCTCCGCAAGGAAAATCTGACCAACGTCCTCGACAATATAGGAGCCACGCTCGATCGCCTCCAGGGTCGTGTTCGCGATTTCGACAAGCCGCTTTTTCTTTGGGTTCTCCTTCCCGCGCATTGTGGTCATAGGTTGTCTGTGCGTGGATGGTCTAACGTGGGTGGCGGTTAGAGTGTAAGGAAGAGAGATTGATTGGGGCGATATAAATTGTGTTTGTAGCCCGGTGCTAGGATGTGCGGTGGCTGTGTGCACTGGATTCCCCAGTTCCAATTAGGGCAACTATACTGCTTCTCGCCGTTCAATCTTCACTTCTTTTCTCTCCCGTCCTTCCCTGATTTTCTCAGCGCGTATTGAATTATATTCTGGCATTCTCGCTCTGAACAGCTGGCAGAAAATGCCTCGGATGAAGGATACAGTCAATACACTCAGTTGGGATTTCGTAAACACCGTTTTGACCGTTTTCGCCGGAATCGACAGGATACCTCGACCCATTTGATATGCACAGGGCCCCTGTCATCACAATTTAATACGCTTCCGTATTCAGTGGCGCTACTATATCTTTTCCCTCTTTTCTAAACGCGATCACGCAATCTTCGTTGCAAAACCTGCTCTCAATCCACGAACCGCAGCCCTCATGCGTTGTTGCGTTTTTGCTCCGCCCCTTGAAAAGAGGAAAGAGAAAAAATAACTACTGGCATTCACAGCAATACAGTACAGACGAGCGCTTCCATCTGAAACAGCCTCATGTCGTATCACAGGTCCCGAACAGAGAAGCAGAACTACCGGTCAAAACAACGTTCTCGCACTCAAACTCAGCCGTCCCACTGGGTGCACTGATTACCGAGGAAATTAGACGTGGCAAGATCAAAACAACGCAAAAAAAGAAAAGAAAAAATGACGCACGAGAGATCAATATTTGAGACAGTGATGTTGCTACATCTGCCATCTGGAGAGCAGTCAAGTGACGCGACAGTCTTGCTCGTTCCGGTGCCCGAAATACTATTGGACAAGAACACCAAGTGTAAGTTAGTAGACAGCTTCAAAGGTGTTTCAAATGCGACAGTGATCGTCGTAAAACGTACTGGGTGAATACAACGTTTTGAATCAATGTGTTACTCGGGAACTCGGCACAGTCATCCGCAGAGGTCATATAACACTGAGTTTATCAAAGAAGCGTCAGTGGAACAACGTCCATTTACAAATACACCGGAAAATGTTTTCTTATCACCCATACCTGATCAATAACGATCGGATTGTCCACGGCGCTCTCGACGAAGTTTTCGAATGTGATATTCTTTACGATACCACTTCCGACGCCCGAGCCCGCCCAACATTTGATACGAGCGCCGTTCTCCGCGTTGGACATTCGGACATTTCTGCATTGAATATATCGCTTTAGCAACGAGAAGTACAGTGTAAATAGTTTGAAAACCTAGACACACGTTGCAGTCACGTTTTCGACAATATCAAACACGCCTTCGAATTGTCCAAGAGAGCCGACGGAGATACCGCTACAGAAGACCAGATGCAGTTCCGGTGAATATGTGCCCAGCAACAAATGAAACACATGTCTTACTGAGAGCCCGAGCAAGTCAAATTTGACACAAGGATATTTGTGGCATCTGCATCCGTATATTACATTGATGAGTTTCCTGAGTCTTACAGAAAGAATGTCCGACTCACTCGGTTTAAAGCTCACACAATCATCCCCATTATTAATTACACTGTCCTTGATGACTACCTGATCCGTGCGGTAGATGTCCCAACCATCCGTATTTGCGATCTTTGCACTCGATGTCGAGACTGCGGTAAGATTTATCCCGGAATAAGTGACATTTACGGATGAATGTGCGAGGTTGAACCATTCTGGAGAATTAATCATTTTAATGTTCTATTTGTTTTTTCAGCTTCATTATACTTGTCGTGGAGTAATAGGACGTACCTCAACAAGGACGTTCGTTCCATTGAAAATCGTAAGAATAATGGGACGGAGTAGTGAATCGTCCTTTTTGCTGTAAATAACATAGATCCATCTTTCAGTGATTCTGGAAAGGCATGAACTGCGAAACATAACGTACAACGCATCGTACCATACCTATGTGCGGAGATATCAGGAAGACGACAAGATATTATGAGTAATTGTAGCTTACTTGACCAGAGCCATCAAGCGTTCCGCCGCCATCCATCACGATGTTTGAGCCACCGAGGAACCAATATGTTATCTGGGTTTCTAAGCGATGCCGTTGTATTGAATTAAAGGCAATCAATTTGCACATTAAGATTACTTACGGAAAGTGATAGGAAATGCGTTCTATATAAGAAATGAGATGCAAGATGCACCACAGTATGCGTACTTTAGCTCCTTATGCGATTATACTGATAAATGACAACGTACTGCAACCCAATAATCAATATCCGGGTTAAATTTGACCGTTCCTTCCAAAATCTGTATGCTGTTTGATCATAGACCTCAATATCAAAACAAATATAAGTCTTACAACATGTTTATTTTGTGCCCCTGTCATATCCATTTTGGTACTGATATTGAGAGTGGTATCTGCGGGGATCACGATTTCTGGACATGCTGGATCGAGAACAGCAGAGACGAAGGTCGGAGCATCATCACCACCGCTTGCCGAAAGTGTACAAGGTGCTTGAGCTGCCAGTGACGCCGCCAAAGCTCCTGTCATATACAGACAACATAACAAGCCGAAGACTAGCATATTGGTATTCTTTTGAAAGAGTATCGAACCGTATGAGTTGGGTCTGTAGGTTGAGTAGGAGACTCTTGTTCTTATATATCTGTCTTCTAGAGGAGCATCCAAGAAGCCTAGGCGGCTGACCAGTACACAGTATATGTTTAGAAGGCCGATATAGCGGTCCGAGACCTCTCGCAGAACTTATATGTCGTGACGTCTGCAGAGACGGTCCGGTTGAGACTTCGACTGCCAGCAAAGACTTTGGACGAGAGAGCCATTCCCTACTGCGGAAAGTCACGAGGCCAAGACCGAATTCCGAATTGCACGAAGTCAGGAACGCATGCTTCCGAAATTACTGAGAGCACTGATGAGGAACTCGTTTACCGTAGATCCTAATCTCACGGAATTGATTCAAGGAGGAAATTTCGGAGTAGATGCTGCCTCATGCAAAAAGCCTCCGTTTTGCAGCGGGGATCTACATTCGCAAGCTGTATATTCTGACTCCGATGGTGAATTCTACGTTCCACACGGGGTCAGTTGGTGGTGTCTTTGCCATTGCACGTCATGGAGTTAGTGCGAAATAAAGGTGTAAATGGGCATGCATTGCCTGTTACATAATTTGAAACTGTACAGTTGACGCGGCCACGTGCCTATGACCTATTACCAACCACCCGATTTGCACGCGTCGATCACAAAAGCACGCCTGGATCTGTTTTTCTCAGCCATGCATCAATTGCATGTCTGCTGTAAACCACCAACTTTCACAGGACGCGTAAGCCACATTTCGACCTACTATTTTGATTAAGCTTGAGCAATGCCATATCCGCCTCTTCAACCTCATCAAGGTGTGCTATCTGTCGACATCAGCGGCTATAGCCACAATATGAACCATCAATCCGAGTCCGACGACGAGGACGTACCGCCGTCGCCTGCTTCAGTAGCTAGTGACACCAGTGCTGGCAGCTGGGGGAAGATGTCGCAAGTTTCTAGAGGCCCTCCGACCCCTAGGCGTCACTCGGACTTGTACATTGACAGCGGCGACGTCGTCTTTCTTGTACGTTCCTCAACTCCATTTGAAGTAATTGGAAGTCCGTTTGAGCTTGACATGTGTTGTACTTGATTAGGTTGAATCACAATTATTCAAAGTGCACCGTTATTTCTTCGTGCGAGAGTCTCAAAGATTCAAAGATATGCTCAATGCGTCTCACCGACCCAACGGTCAACGAATCGGTACTTCGGACTCAAATCCCCTTGAACTTCGTGGCGTCACAGCGAAGGACTTTACTCGCTTCCTTTGGGTCTTTTACAATCCGTATGTGCCTCTGTTTCTATTCTAGTTACAAGCATGACTCAACTGTTTTCTTCGTTATGCCAGTGATTACTCGTATGAGGCGTCTGTGAACAAATGGTCATCTATCCTACGTCTCGCCCATACTTGGAAATTCCCAAAAGTAAAAGAGCTCGCAGTCCGTGAGATGGACAAACTCGAGATCTCACCAGTCGACAAGGCCGTCATGGCACGCGAATTCGAGGTCGACCCGAAGCGCAGATGGCTGGAGACAGCCTACGCGGAACTTGGCGCGCGGGAACAGCCTATCACTAAGGAAGAAGGAACCCGCCTTGGTCTCGATGTCGTGCTTCATCTGGCCGAAGTCCGCGAACGGATTCGTGAGCGCAGGCGTCTTGAGGCTGAAGCACGTGAAGCTGCCTCTGTTGCAGCATCGAGACACCCCCGCTCGCCCATGCTGAGTTCATACGAGCAGCTGACGAGACATCGCCGGAGCCCACTTCCAGCCGCTCCCGTAACGGATTGGCCCCAGTATGTTGCTACTGTTGCTACTGACTCGCGACCTATATCTCCTGCGGAAAGTGAAAGGTCCTACGATCCCAAGTTAGCGGAATCCACGTACCTACCACCTCGTCCAGCGACACCCCCGCAATATCGCAACCAGTCGATGTCGCGTAGTGGTAGCTCACTCAGTCCTCGTTCTTTGACTACTCCACCCCGGCAGTTCTCATCCGTTGATCATCAAAAGGTTTATACCGAAGAAGATGTTGCTGCTGTAAAATCTGTCTTTACCGCGCAATAACTGGTTCTTCATGCTCGTTCTCTCAAAATATATGCTAACATTTAGGACGCGTTTCTTGATATGTAGTATAGTCGATGTATTTTGTCCAATCCTTATGGTATAGAGTAGAGTGTCCTTCCCAAGGATTTGAAATGGATGGATTTGGATTACGTCAGCGAATTGCTTATGTACAGATCAACCATGAGGCAGAATGAAAGTCAAACCTAAAGCATCAACTTGTTGCGTCGAGGAAATATTCCTCCTTAGAATAGCGTGTCGATTTGTGGAGATTGGTGCATAGGCACCCAAGTTTCCCGCACGCCAGTTGTAATACCAGCGCCTATTTGTACAAGGTTTGAACAAAAAAACCGCCTACTTTCGGATCATACAAATACAGCACAGCTTTAAAGTATCCAGGAGTTCATATCAAAACGGGCGCACAAACAACGGTGCAGTTAGTGCGTGGCTCGTTCCTCACCCTTTCCTCCTCCTCTCTTGTCAGGTAGCGCTGCGCCCCTGTTGGCAGGGATGACTATACCGTCCGCCATATATTCAGATTTGCAGCCTAACGTGCTTGGATTGGCACCAGCATCAACTTCAACAAGCTACGATGAGCCACAAGCGTCTGCATTGCCGATGCAGGATGCCGTAGAGAGTGAAAGTGTGGGTGGACAAGTGGGCTCAGTGACGAGACATGAGACGTATTATATTCCGAGTGGAGATGTCGTCTTTCAGGTACGTCCAAAATCGTGGAATTAAAGGGCCTCGATACCTTCGGAAGAATTGGAGTGTAAAAGACTGATTTAGGCGCCCAAACGAAATAGGTTGAAAATACACTCTTCCGAGTACACCGATATTTCTTCGAACGTGAATCTGCACCATTCCGAGATATGCTTTCCCTTCCAATGCCTGGCGGGCAGAACTCAAACACCGGTTCGGACAAGGGAAAATCACCATCACGTCAACCAGAAGGAACAACAGATGAGAGCCCAATAAATCTCCCGCAGGTGACAAGCGATGATTTCGCGAGCCTCCTTTGGGTGTTTTACAATCCGTAAGTCTTATATGTAGTTCCCGTTCACAACTCCAAAGCTCACTTCAGAGAAAGAACATATTACCAATACAACCAGCCAATCGAAACGTGGGCGTCTATCCTCCACCTCGCACACCGCTGGGACTTCCCATCCATCCGTGCTCTCGCCTTCCACGAACTCGAGGGTGCACCTCCCGCAGCTCGTCTTGTCCTTGGAGAAAAATACGAAGCACCAACGGACTGGCGCATGCGTGCTATGATGGAGCTTGTGACGCGTAAAAAGCCACTCACTGCTTCAGAAGGTGAAGAATTGGGCTCGACTCTCGTGGTGCAAATCGCAGAAATGAGGGAAAATATGCGAGGAGGGAAGGATACGCTTTATGGTCGAAGGATGGACTATTTTCACGATCGTCGCAGGTCGTACTCTCCAAGGCGATCCCGCACACCTTCGCCCCATCCAGTCATTATACAGCCTCCTATACCGGTACAGCCACCACCGCCGCATTTTCTAATTCCACCTTCGCCCGGTCCAACCCCAATAATTATACCTGGGCCAGTGCGTGTTCTTACTTCCATTCCACATAATTTGGAATCGCTCAATCACTCTCGGTGTTAACTTATTTCGATCAGGTTCATATCGGAACACTTTCAATACCTTCCAGCAGCTCCCTTCATATCCCCAGCATGTACGGTCAATATAACGACGGTAGGAAGAAATGGCGCTCAAGGGCAAAGGATATGTTTCGACGTCTATCCCGAATCTCATTTTTGCACAAGGGGTAAAGGTACATGATGATTTTGTGAGGTGAAGCGAGGCTGCTCGAGATGCTATGTCAGTTTCCGAAAGCTATTTGGGTCCTTGGTGTATGATAGTAAGATGATATCTTTGATATACTTCTAGTATAACTTTTGTATTATTTTCACGTATGCATATTCAACTGGGACTTACAACGACTTAATTTGATATTAGTTTGGTGCATCAACTATCGCATTATTCAATGTTTTATCCAATTATTGACGACGATTCAATGAGCAGTACAGTATTTCGTGTAACAGTAATATGTGGGCGTAGGTGTTCTTCGAGGGATTTATTACACATGCCGAATTTCGCGCCGAGTCGCCACTCACAAGATATCAATAGTTTATTCTATAATGTTGTAAGGCTAAGCAAATGTCGGATACCGGTACAAATTAAAAGCCATGTGTGAGTCGGGATGACCCCATAGACAAGTGTGATCAACGGGTTCAACATCTTCGCAAAATTCTTATGGTTTCAATACGATACATGCGTGGAATTTCCTCGCTCCGATCCGAACCTCTCAAGCGATACAAATATTAAACTAGTTGCCCATTCACGCGTATACGCGAATAATATGCATATTCTTGTCGAACTCATGTACTAATGCAGACTAATTCATTCATTACCGTGTTCATGGACAGATATCAACGAACTTCGCGATCCATTGAAAGGTATCATAAATACGGGACCACAGTCTCAGACGCATCCTTCGCTTCACGAACATGGTTTGGACCTGCGGTACCTGTCTGGCAATATAATCACCTTCGCGCGCATGGTGTCATTGCTGCAGGCTGGCGGATAACGTCTCAGCTATCCCCCAGATTCGAACTGTTGTATCGGCAGACCCGGATGCGATATGTTTTCCGTCCGGAGAGAATGCAACCGAATAAACGTGCCAAAATGTCCGGGAAGAGGTTCAGTTTCTCCGACCTACTTCCCTGTTGTAGCATCCCATAGTCGAATTGTATTATCCCAAGACCCAGATGTGCTGTGGCTCCCGTCTGGAGAGAATACAACCGACTGAACTATATTATCATGTCCATGAAGAGGTTCCCCAACTTGCATGCCTCTCGCGACATCCCAAAGACGAGTTGTTCTGCCTTGAGACCCAGACGCGATGCGACTCCCGTCTGGAGAGAATGCAACTGACTCAACCCACTGGTCATGTCCGCGAAGAGGGTCCCCGACTTGCATACCCATCGCGACATCCCAAAGTCGAATTGATTTGTCCACAGACCCTGATGCGATGCGACTCCCGTCTTGAGAGAATGCAACCGACTCAACCGGGCCATCATGTCCGCGAAGAAGTTCTTCGACTTGCGTGGCCGTCACGACATCCCAAAGTCGAATTGTTCCATCCCAAGATCCAGATGCGATGCGACTCCCGTCTGGTGAGAACGCAACCGAGCGAACAGAATATTGATATCCGCGAAGTAGTTCCCTGATTTGCACGCCAGTCGCAGCATCCCAGAGTCGAACTGTGCAGTCTACCGAGGCAGACGCGATGCGACTACCATCAGGAGAGAATGCCACGCTGCGGACACCGTCTATGTGTCCTATAAGTACCTGGTTGGGTAGTATTGTCAGAGCATCCCGTAATTGACCGGTTGTGTCTTTCGCTCCAAAGGCGATAGGATGACTGGCTATAATAATGATCAATGTAACTACTTTCTAACTGCTGTCTGGCTGAAAGCTGACATACAGATTCGGGATTCTTTCATTTGCACTTCTGTATTGGGGACAGAGGCAACTTCTTTCCCTTTCCCTTTAGAAGGCCCCGTATTGATGAATTTGTCATCTTCATAGATTCCTTCGCTGTCTTCTCTGGATTGCTTCAAGTTAGACACAGAGACAACTTCTTTCCACTTTACCGATGGGGCTTGACTGATCCAGTCATCGCCTTTGTAATCGAGTTTACCGTCTGCCACAGAGTCCTTGTAAGGCAGAACTGTCGGACCTGCACTGCTCGAGACAACGGCCGCCAACGGTAACATCTTCAACGTCCCAACTATTACAAACCACGTATCGGCTTAATCAACTGGAACGCATAAAAGGGATGACTTACCCGTTTTCTGCACTTGAGGATCAAATTCCACCTTAATCTCCAACCCTATTGCACGAAATTCCTCACGACTCCACGATGCTGGTTGTTCTGTGTGATTACCAATAACCTGAACGACCAAATATTAATAACACGAATGGGGCTGATATTCTCTAGCTAACCTTCGCTAAATAACAAATGTCGGATTCATTAATGATAGCGATCTCTGCATTCGTCTTTTGCCCGGTTTCAGTTTAACTTGGCACTTGCATCCGAAGAACTCACTCACATGCTTAAAGACAAGGTCCATCGCAAAATTGTGATCTGCAATAACCTATACGGAGGCAATTGTCATTAGAGAGCCGCATATTGTACACAGAACGCACTAACCTCGTCAATCTGACTTTCTTCGTCAGAGTCAAAACCAATCGGAAAGACATCAGCGTAGGTGTCATCGTCTCCATCCATGTCAAGATTTCCAGGTCCAGCAGCCGCTCGTAGTTTCACGGGTAAGATGCGCCTTTTTGCGACGCGGTACCCGCGCAGAAATAAACATTGATCTTTGAATGCTTCGGCAGTTCCGGGAGATGTAGCATCACCATCCAGTAGATAATGTCGTTCGGAGGGATTATAAGGGTTAGACCTAATGCGTACGGGGACGTCAAGGGTAGACTCTGATCCTCTGGAAAACGAAGCGGTGGCGGTGGCCATAATACTACCTATTGTGAGAGAAATAGATCCCTCGATGTTCGGTGTGCGCTAGTAGCTGTTGCCCAATTAGCAGTAAGGTCATGCCCAGTCACGAAAATCATATTCTGTAACTCGAAGGCAATTCCTGTGTCACGAATAAAATTTTCCCATGATTCGAAGTGCTTGAGCATGTACTTGCGCAAGAGAATATGACGAGTCGCATCTATCCGTTCCGCACTGTTCTTTAAACAGAACGCAGCACCTTGCTGACTGGAGACTGTAAAATTGACCCTCATTCCGGCAGAAGCATTTGTTCTGGAGGCGAAGAAAAAAGCGGGTTATTTTAATACAAATTTCGGACGAATAAACAAAAGCAAATACTTTGAGAATTCGACACTACCTTCAATCTGGTGAACATGCTGTGACTTATACCAGAGTCCCGGTTCCAACGCTTGCCTTGCTTTCGTTAATTTACACCACTCTTCCAATGGCTCGAAGTCCTCAGGAACTCCGTATCGAGCATTGATCTCATGGTCCGCTTGCGCAAAGCAGTTGAATATTCTCGTGAAATATCCATCTTTGTCTGCAATGCCAACATCGCCTATACGGACATGATCGTAGTCCGCTGGGTTTGGCTCGTATAGCGGGAGTCCATACCCGAGAGACCGAAGTTCCTTCTGGTAAACCTTGCACTCGAGACTCATCGACTACGAGGATGGGGAGGGCTTGCGAAGGTACTCATAACAGACCGACGCTTATAGATAGGCAACACCGCAGTGCTGTGAGTCCTGGGGAAACCTTCCATCTTCCCATCCATAAACACCGTGATGCACGTTTGAATTCAGAAATAGTTCCTTACAATGCATGAAGTTCAGAGCTGTGTATCGCGATGCAGGGTGTGCATCCTCAGCAGGGAGAGGCTATGATGAAGACGATCCATTCAGTTCAGTGCCCGATATGACCGTGTAAGGTCAGATTTTCCGGTTGATTTCCTAAAGGTTCTTTCATTTATATAGATTCCGACGATCAAAAGATGCATTGCCATTACCAATTCGACTTTGTTCCTTTATGTAGCACTAGGCTCAGTGAAACTCAAAGCAACAATAGCCAACAAAGCGGACGAATGAGATAGAGGTCAACGTTGCTCAGAAGCACACTCTCTCTGCCTCTCATCGTTTCTGCTCCATTATCCGTGGGAACAAGTTTGCTAATCATCTACAAATCTCTTTCCTTTTACAAATTTTCTGGAGCCAGAATACTGTTGTCCGCTATAAACATTGACTTTGTTATTCTTATAATATTTTAATTTACCTGTAAGAATTCTAGTCTGGATTCTATTCCGGTCATGAGTACTACACGTGAGACCAAGAGTTGCCGCTGTCGTCGCAGTTTCCCTTCTTCTTTCTCGTCAATTTACCACAACTCCACATGTATTCTCTTCTGGATTGCCATGCGCTCTGGTGCCGAGTCTTTAAAGCGTACGAAGCCTACCAAACGACCTCTGCAGGCCATCGATCCAGATCCTCCGCCAACAAGCAAGCACTGTCGACTTAAGCCGCCGCCAACTCCCTCGCCAACTGCATTGCCAACTTACATCCAGCCCTACAAAAGACGACCCTCGCACAAGCAGCCAAGCAAAGCTTCGCGTCCTCTCAAACGAGTCTGTGAAGAACCCGATTCTGAGCCTGCGAATAAGCGCAAAGTTCTCAATTGGCTCTCAACCATCGAATCAGTAACTGCCCCGCCAGAAGTCACCAGCAGCAAGACCTTTGGGACCGTGGGCGAACCCTCCTCTCCTCACACCTCTTCTCACACATTGCAAGCGGTGATGGATCGAATATCGCAGAAAGAAGGACAAAACTCTGGGGCAAGCTCGATTGGATCCTCTCAAAGTGAGATACCCAGTACCTCGAATCCCATATTCCGTTCGGTACTCTCTAGGAACCATGTCACGATCGACCCTTCAGGAAGGGAAATGTCGCCAGAAGTCAGAGGTTTGGTAGAGACACACATTCTCAAGAGACGATTATCTCCGCGACCAGAGGATGAAGACAAGTCGAAAGTCGTGGACCAAGTACTGAAAGTTTGGGACAAGTCCGAACCCACCGTATCGGACATCATTGAGAGTCTTGCGTTCCCTGTCGACCGTCGCGGCATTGCAGAAGGACACAACACACAATGGTCTACCAAACCGATGCCGAGAAATGCTAGTTATCTGTATCCACTGCCTGCACCGAAATTACGGATATCCCACTGGCCAAGATTCCGACTGGACTGATACGGAAATTGCCGCTGCAGATCATCACGCGGCACGGCCATATACACAACCGACGGAAGAAAACATACTCCCGTTCTTTGTAGTCGAGGTCAAATCAGAGGCTACTGGCAGTACGTTATATGAGGCTGAAAGTCAAGCTGCAATTAGTGGCGCTCACAGTGTCCACGCACTGCTCTAGCTGCGTGGGCAGGCCGATCCCTCGACGAGGCCGACTAGCACCGACTCGGTCGTTTTTTCGGCTACAGTCAGTCAGAGAGCCGCTGTCTTTCATGTTCACTGGTATTCCCCGGAGAAGGATAAAGTCTATATGTCTCACATCGACTCGTTGACGTTTATGAAGGACTCGGACATCCAACGATGCTGCGATCTTGTCAAGAGCATTCTTGATTATGGTCTGAACATCCGACAACCGATTGTTAGAGAAGTGCTGGGATCTTTGAATCCAATCCCAACACATTGGAAAAGGGGTCGAACTGTCAGTTCTGTTGCAAATACAGATGAGTTATTCACCAGTGATGATGGAAGGGCTAACAAGAGTTAATGTATCTAGTTAGAAATAGTGGGAATAGTAACTTAGCTTTTTGTTTCTCTCCACTTAATGTGACCAAATTCATGTTGTTGTTCACTGTCCCAACTATCTTCAAATAACCCACCTACTCTACAGACAATGGTCAAGGTGAAGTATGTAAGTGCTACTCTCTGGGATAGTTAATGGCATCTGAGCAGAAGAGACCTGCTCATAGAATGCTCTGTAGACAAGATTGTGTTTAATAAACACCATCTGGTGCTAATGATCCACTTCTTATAACTTGGAAAGGGGTACATGCTAAATATACAATACAGTACCCTGCAAACATGTCGTAGTACACATTGAAATAATCAAATGGGTCTTTCTAGGCAGCTTTCACTGTGTTTCAAGTGAATCTACAAGAGTTCCACTAGATATGTTAAGGACTTTACCTCTGTGTGGGAAGCGGAACATCTATGACCCCAAGCTAGTGGGATCAACGTACTACCTCGCCCAGCGACACCCTCGTAATATCACAATCAGTCTATGTCGCGCAGCGATAGCTCGCTCGACCGCGTTCTTTGACCACGCCATCTGAACATTATTCGCCGAATATCGGATAGAGAAGAGGACGTCGCTGCTGTAAAATCTATCTTGACTGAGCAATAGCTCGGCTTTTGTCCCCGTGCGCTCTAAAATATATCCTTCAATTTGGTCGTCTTTATAGTCAATGTATTTTATCCAATCCTTGTGGTGTAGAGTAAGCGCATTTCACAAAAAGAGAACCTCGAATTAGATGGATTCAGATTACGTCAGTGGAATGCTTACAAATTGGCCATGAGGCAGAATGAAAGTCAAACTTCTGCTCAAGCATCAACTTGTCGCGTCGAGGAATTGTTCATCCTTGCAATGGCATGTCGATTCATGCAGGGGTTGGTGCATGCACCGGACTACCTCCAACGCAGTCATCGCAGTTCCAGCACCTTATTGTTCAAGGTTTGAATGGGAAACTACCTATCTTTGGACCATACAAGTATCGCACAGCTTCACATACCCAGGAGACTGTAACAACACGTGCGCATGATGGTGTAGTTAGTGCGTTACTTGTCCTTCTTCCTCTCCTTCTCGTCGTTCGGTTAGCTTTGCGTGCTGTGCGCAAGGATGGCCGTCGCATCTGAATCTTCAGGTTTGCAGCTTAGTCTACTTGATTCGGCTCCAGCGTCGTCTTCGGGAGGCTTTGGAGTAAATACTGCATCAGCATTTCCGTCGCAGGATAACACAAAGAGCAAAAGCACAGATGGTCCCACTGCTGTGACGAGACATGAAACATATTACATTCAGAGTGGGGACATTGTTTTTCAGGTATGTTCAACTTTCTGGACTTACAGGACGACGATGCCTTGGGAAGAGAAGAACCGTAAGGAACTGATTGAGATGCGCAAACGAATAGGTTGAAGATACACTATTCCGCGTACACCGATATTTCTTTGAGCGTGAATCAGGGCTGTTCCGTGACATGCTGTCCCTCCCAACACCTAGCGAGGCGAATTCAAGTACCGATGCGGATAAAGAAAAATCGGCGCTACGCCAACTTGAAGGAACAACGGACAACAATCCGATCAATCTTCCGCAAGTGACAAGCGACGATTTCACAAGCTTCCTCTGGGTATTTTACAATCCGTGAGTCTTACATGTCATTACCATCCACTACTCCAACGCTCACACCAATGACAGAACACATTATCAATACCAGGCACCAATTCAAACATGGGTATCTATCCTCCGTCTCGCTCATCGTTGGGACTTCCCATCCATTTGTGCTCTCGCTTTCCAGGAACTCGAAAGTGCTCCACCCACGATGCGTCTTAACCTCGGAGATAAATACGATGCTCCAACGGACTGGCGCATGCATGCTATGATGGAGCTCGTGTTTCGTCGTAAAGCGCTCACTGCTTCGGAGGGGGAAGAGTTGGGTCCGTCTTTGGTAGTGCGGATTGCGGAAATGCGAGAGAATACGCGGGGAGGGAAGGATTCGCTCCATGAGCGAAGGCTGGACTATTTCTACGATCACCGCAATTCATATTCGCCAAGACGATCGCGCACACCGTCACCGCAACCAGTTGCTTTTGAACCTTTACCACACACTGTGCCGCCTCCGGTCATAATCCAGCCTCCTATCATCATTCCGCCTCCGCCCATGGCACCTCCCGATTTGGCGCCCGTGCCGGTGCGTATTTCCATCTTGCATTATACGGAGGAGCTTATTCACCCATGTCATTAACTTGTATTGATCAGGTCTATGATCCACCGCCTTCTACAGCTTCCAGCTTGGACAGTGAAAATAACGGAGGAACGATAAAATGGCACTCAAGGGCAGAGGCGATGTTCCGTCGTTTGTCCAGAATCTCATTTTTTACGTAGGGGTAACGTTACGTGAATGTTTGCGAGGCGAAGTGAGGCTATTGATTTGACACCACTATTTCTAAAAGTTACGTGGGTCCTTAATGTCTGATCTGTAACGTATTTTGAAGCACTCGTGTATTATTTTCCAATGCATCTAACTGGGACTTACGAAGACTTAACTTGATGATAGTTTGGTGCATCAAGTATCGCATCATCCAGTATTTTATCCAATTATTAACGAGAATTTAAGGGGCAATACACTATCTCCATTAACACGTTGGCAGTAGGTATTCTCCGAGGATATTTGGCACATGTTGAATTTCGCGCTGAGCCCCCGCTCACAAGATATCAATAGTTTGTAATGTCTTAAGGTTAAGTAAATGTTAGATACCGGTACAACTTAGAAGTCATGTGTGGGCTGGGATGACATCATAGATAAGCGTGGTTGACAGGTTCACCGGCTTTGCAATATTCTTATGGTTTCAATACAATATGTGTAGAAATTCCTAACATTGATCCCCAATCCTCAAGCACTGCAAATATCTAACAAGTTGCTCATCCACGCGTGTATGCAAACAACAAATACATTCTTGCTGAAGCAACAAACTAATTACAAAAGATAACTACATTCCTATAAATCCACAACTAGCACAAGCTAATTTTATTATACATTTGACTATGTTACTGAAACTGAAATTATCTGTGTATGCACAGTTCAACTAGATTATGAGCTGCAATGTGATAATGATAATCTAATAATGTAGAACTTTCCCCTGAATCAAATTGCTATCCTTTGCTGGAGATGACAGAATTTGCGATTCGACCTTACAACCCCCAATTGCACAAGCCCTGAAGGCCCTGCAATTGAGGATCTCGACCAGAATTTGCAATTCGAACTGCACATCCAAAATTGCAGGGACCTTTGGAGTCACTGCAATTTGGGGTGTGCAGTTCGAATAGCGAAATTCTGGTCAACCCTAATGCTATCAACACGACATGACTTATGACAAAGGACAGAACTGCATAATGTACTGGACGCAGCATGCCATAGTCGAATTGATCCGTCATCAGAGGCAGAAGCTACGCTATTCCTGTCTGAAGAGAATGCTACTGTTAGGACTGCAAAACCACACCCTTGAGCTCCAAGATATGCATACCTGTTGTTACATCCCATATTCGTATTGTTCCATCATGCTCAATCGGCTGTATCGTCTCCAGACAGGAGTCGCATAATACCCGGGCCTTATGGTCGTTGTGTTTGCAGAGAAGTTCTCCGACTAGTATGAATGTCCCGCTATCCCATATTCGCATCGATCTGTCATAAGACCTAGGTGCAATGCAACGCCCGTCTGGAGAGAATGCAACCGACAGAATACAGACATCGTGCCCGCAGAGAGGTTCCTCGGTTCGCATGCCTGTTTTACCATCGCGGCTTCGACTTGTTTTGTCACAAGGCGTAGATGCAATGCGACTCTCGTCTTGAGAATACGCAACTGGTAAACTACAGAGCACATGTTCGTGGAGAGATCCCACGACTGGTGTGCCCGCCTCGCAATCCGGATTATCCGAGATTTTGATTGTTCTGTTGCAAGGATTGGATACAATGTGACCATTGCCAATCATTACAAAGGGAGAGGGTGCTTGGTTCAATTCACACCCAGATCCAGGAAAAACGAAAACATTTTCTGAGGTAGCAAATGGTTAAACTTAATTTCAAACCCTTTGGTGACTGAAGAAGACGCACCGTTGTCTGTCACGTGCATGTCTAAACAGGAAACAGATGCGAAATCCTCCAGATTGGTGAGTATATCGCCATGAACCCATTCGTTGTTCATCGCATGTTGCTTCTCGAACGAGAAAGAGACAGCTCCTTGTCCTGTTTCTAATGGTATTGGAAAGCTGAGCACTGTTTCTGCATAATCCGGAACTGCCCGAGGATATTGTCGTTGACATCTCAGACTGGTCAGGGATGCACTTTCTGGTCTGATGTGTATCAAAGGTAACATCATCGTTTTCCTGATTCTACCTATTACCAATCACGTATTGTTCAATTGACTGTAAAGCATAAAGGAATATAGCATACCTGGTTTTACGTCACAAAGTGCATTGCAACTCTGAGATCAAATATAAATAAACCGAAAGATAATAATATCTCCAAGCTCACCTTTGGTAAGTGACTGATGTTGAGCTCATTGACAACAGTAATGTCTGTATCCGTCTTTCACTGCCTTCAGTACAGCATAATGGCATCCTTGCAGAAGAAACTCACATGATTGAAGGTTAGATCCTTTGTGAAGTTATTATCCACAATACCCTATAAAGTGACCATTCTCATCAGAGAGCTGACACTTGTACAGGGAGTGCACAAACCTTGTCGACATTGTTATCTCCGTCTCTAGCCATGTCAAGTTTTTGAGGACCAACAGCTGTATATGGTTCTGCAAGCCTGATGAGCCCTGTTACAGTGTAAGATTGCTGAACGTCAATGTGTTGATCTTTAGATGGTTCAGGAATTCCAGGAGCTGGAGCACCACCTTGTGGCAAGTAATATTGTCTGGAATGGCTATAAGGGTCAGGCCAAATGCACACAGGAACATCTAGAGTGCATTGTGATTCTTTGGAAGAGCCAATTGTGGTGGGTGAAAGACTGCCAATCTCAATGACAGACTGTCCTTTTGACACCCTATACAGACTTGATACAGTATCCACCATAGTAGTAAGGTTGTGATGAGTCACAAGTGTTGCATCAGTATGTTTCCTGTTGTGCACCAGGTAGGAGGTTGGGTTTTGATGGCTGGATGTAGTGAAGCTGTCCTTCGAACCTACAGATGTATTTTTTCTAGAAACGGCGAAGATGCAGAAGTTTTAATCCGAACTGAAGGCGACTGGAAAATCTGCCAAGAAACTACTCACGTAGAGAATTCGACACCACCTTCATTTTGGTGAGCGGCTTGTGACTTGTACCCGTGGCCTAAATCTAATGCTTGTCTGGCTATCATTGATCGACGCTTATCTTCCAATGGCTCGAAGTTCTCAGGGACACCGTATTGATCATTGATCCCATGATCAGCTTGTGCGAAGCAGTTGAAGACCCGTATGAAATATCCATCTCTGTGGGTAATGCCAACATCTCCTATATGCACGCGATCATACTCCGCTGGTTTGGGCTCGTATGCAGGGTATCCATACCCCATTGATTGGAGTTCCCTTTGGCAAACTTCGCGATAGAAACAGTTATCTGTAGCAGTACATGAGTAAGTGGACTCTCTAACTTCTGGTCGACTGAAGACCAACGTACCAGTTAAAGGTTTGATCATTTGAACTTCCTTCCTAGAGGCAGAAGTAACTTCATTTCCCTTTCCTTTCGAAGATATTAGGCCAAGACACCCATCATCCTTGCAACCCTGCTTTTTATCTGTCATAGGTTGCTTCTGGTCAGAGAACCCCCTTCCTTTCAATGATGTTGGACAGATAAGTCCATCGTTCTTATATCCCCAACCCTCATTCACTGCAGGGTGCTCACAAGACAGAGCTATAGATGGTTCACTACTTGAGGCAAGGGTTTCCAAAGTTAATATCTCCAATGTTCCGACTATTATTGGTAACTTATTGTTTAGCCGACCATGCAACATGTCAAGTATTGCATACCTATTTTTTGCAATTGGTGATCAAATTCTGCCTCAATAATGAACCCCATAGCTCGAAGTTCCTCGCAGCTCTTCAATGCCAATTGTTCTGTACTATTATCGGTAGCCTGAATGGTTAAATATGAGTAAGACGAAAGGTGCTGACGCTCTCCAGACTGACCTTTGCTAAGAGACTGACATCGGATTCGTTGACGATAGCGACCTCTGCATTCGTCTTTCGCGGTCTTCAGGGCACTATAATACCCACCTTTGATGAACACACTCACAAGTTTAAAGATTAGGTCCGTTGCAAAACTGTGATCGGCAATATCCTATATGTCAACATTCCTATTATAAAGCTGCTTCTCGTGCGAAGAACGTACAGTACGAACCTCGTCGACGATATCCTCTTCATCAGCGTCGAATCCAATCGAAACGACATCGGCGTAGGTATCTTCATCTCCATCCATGTCGAGATTCGCGGGGCCTGCTGCTGCCCGAAGTTTCGGAGGTATGATGGGCCTTTTTGCGACGCGGAATCCCCAAAGGAATATGCATTGATCCTTGAATGGTTCTGTGCTTCCACGAGTTGGAGAGTCACTCTTGAACAAGTGATGACGTTTGGGAGGGTTATAAGGATTAGGTCCAATGTGTACAGGGACGTCAAAAGTGGATTCTGACACTCTAGAGAATGAGGCACTTGCAGTGGTCAGACTGCCACCGACCATAACCGCAAGCGATCCTCTTGATGTCCTGTGTACATTGGTTGCGGTCGCCCACTCGGCAGTTAAGTCATGCCCGGTCACAAAGACCATGTCATGCAGCTCGAACTCAAAGCCTTGATTGCGAATGAATTGCTCCCACGACTCAAAGTATTTTATCACGTATTTCTTCAGAGGAAGACTACATGTTGCATCTATACACTCTACACTATGTTTCAAACAGAAGGCTGCTGCTTGCTGACTAGAGCCAGCAAAATTGACCTTCAAGTTTGCAGGAACTTTCATCCTAGAGCAGCAATCGATACGAGTAATTTTAGGCAAGGTTTCAAACAGATAGAAACGCCCGCACGTTGAGAAATCAACACTGCCTTCGATTTGGTGAAGATGGTGTGATTTGTACCAGGAACCTGACTCTAGCACCTGTCTCGGCATTGCTTGCCGGAACTTAGCATCCAACGGCTCAAAGTCTTCGGGTACACCGTATCAAGCATTGATCCCATGATCAGCTTGTGCGAAGCAGTTGAAGACCCGTATGAAATATCCATCTCTGTGGGTAATACCAACATCTCCTATACGCACGCGATCATACTCTGCTGGATTGGGCTCGTATACAGGGTATCCATGCCCCATTGATCAGAGTTCCCTTTGGTAAACTTTGCACTCGAGACTCACTGAACAGGAGAGCGGGTTCTGGTTAACAGGCAGCCCTCCAACAGACTCACGCTTTTATTCACTGGTAACGTTGCAAGGCTGTGAGTCTGTACTAAACCTTTGTCCTTCTGTTCGCGCGCGCTGTAAGGCTGTTCTCATACCAAAGTGGTTCTATATGATAGATGAAGTCCAATTCTGTACATTGCAATACAGGAAGATTCACAGCATAATCCATTCCTAACAAGGAAATGCTGTACTGATGGGAATTCATCTGTTTTAGTGCCTCAAGGATGGTAGTGTACACACTTGGTTTTTCTAGTATATTGACAAACAGTTCTTGAAAGTTCTTTCATTAGGGTGATTTAAGCAGTTAAATAATAAACTGTCATACTAATTCAGTATTATATCTTTATACACTTTCACACATCATGAAAAAGTCTTAAGTATTATACTTGCTTGTAATCTTGTATATTTTATAAAATTTATAAAATTTGTCCAATTACTTATAATCTTCCTGGGGGGTTAAGCAAGGAAAGTACAATGTTAAATAAGCAAGAAAAAATACTTTTAAAACTTGGCAATTTCTGATATAATTTTATAAATTGTCAAGTTATACAAGTGATTATAATATACTTCCTAAATTACAAGGTTAAGACATACTTATTAATTTGTGACAGTGTAATATCTGCTTATAATGCTTACAAGCCATTACAAGTGTTTGAATAGCTTGCTTTTGCTTACTACACAATTTTATATCAAATAATTAATCAAATATAATTATATTTAAATTATAGAATACAAAAATAGTAAATAATGCACTATTTCTACAGTCCCAACCCCTACACCACCAGCTGCCTCTGCCTCATTCTTCTACAAGTGGGATTTGTGTTGGACAAGGATGAACACATTCTCAGGCTGTTCAATGTAGTCTTTGTCACTATGTTTTGGTTGTTGCTTGGTCCCTA
>NW_006760386.1:5610244-5612315 GCF_000271605.1 Fomitiporia mediterranea MF3/22
ACTTGCTTGTAATCTTGTATATTTATAAAATTTATAAAATTTGTCCAATTACTTATAATCTTCCTGGGGGGTTAAGCAAGGAAAGTACAATGTTAAATAAGCAAGAAAAAATACTTTTAAAACTTGGCAATTTCTGATATAATTTTATAAATTGTCAAGTTATACAAGTGATTATAATATACTTCCTAAATTACAAGGTTAAGACATACTTATTAATTTGTGACAGTGTAATATCTGCTTATAATGCTTACAAGCCATTACAAGTGTTTGAATAGCTTGCTTTTGCTTACTACACAATTTTATATCAAATAATTAATCAAATATAATTATATTTAAATTATAGAATACAAAAATAGTAAATAATGCACTATTTCTACAGTCCCAACCCCTACACCACCAGCTGCCTCTGCCTCATTCTTCTACAAGTGGGATTTGTGTTGGACAAGGATGAACACATTCTCAGGCTGTTCAATGTAGTCTTTGTCACTATGTTTTGGTTGTTGCTTGGTCCCTACAAGTTGAATTGTAAGTGTGTGTGGAATGAGGTTGAGCAGGTTGTGGAGATTGAGGCTGCACCTGTGAGACAAGCTTAGAGTGATTAGCAAGTGACAATAAGAGCAAAAAGATGGACACACTGCAACAGTGTGTAGCAAGTGTGGGTGGGTCACCTGGATTAGAAATCCAGAGTGTTGAGCAAGCTAATTTGGGCTGTAGGGGAAACATGTCTGTACAAGCATGTTGTATGCTCTAGCTACAACACAATACACAATCAGAGGTGTAGTGAACTCAGTAATAGTTGTGGATGACTTTGAAGGTGTATCTCTGGGACATTCTGGCTCAAAGGGAGAGGATGAAGTGGGTGGTGTGGGCAGACTTGGCTCAGGAGAGGTGAGTAGTGGCTACTGCTTCTGTTATTCAAAATGGTGTCATAGACAGTACTAGGGTATATAAATGCACACAGTGTGGGCCCATTGAGGGTGATGTCAAGCATAGGATAGTAAGTAGGGAAGGAGAGTGTACAGAGGGTCAGAGAGAGGATTGCACCTGAGGAGTGGTAATACATGGACATTGTTGCAAGTGTGTACTCACTGATTGTTGCTTGTGTTGCTGAGTAGGAAGAAGTATGCAAATGCATGGAATTATTGAAGAAGTTGTTCAACATTGGTCAACAATGCAGATGTGCAAATGTGAATGCAAAAAAGAAGGCAAGTGTAAGAAAAAGGAGGACAACAAAGGAGAGGCAATGTAAGAGGCAGAGTAAGGAGCAGGAGGGATGAAAGGGAGACAAGAAGTTGGGAGGAGAGGGATGAGCAACTATTGTGCAAGTTATTATAGAGTGGACTGGCTACTTACACTTTATGCTGAAGGACTGTGTAGCCAGCTCAGCTATGTTGTCACAAGATCTGAGGCTCAGCACAGGCATTGTAGTAGCAGATTAGAGAGACAAATCCAGCAACCTTTATTGCCTAGGCAGTTGCAGGCAGTGTGCCTGCTAGAGGATGCTTGTAGGCAGAGGACTGGCCTAGAGAGAACAAAAGAGACAACATAGTGTTGGGGGAAGAGGGTTGGGGAGATGATGGAGGTAGGAGGAAAAGGAGTGACAAGAGCAAGTGTGTCATTATATACTCTTGATCTTTGGTACTCGATTATGTAATCACTTCAATATATTGTTTAAAGGTAAAAACAAATTATATTATAAGTCTGAAAGAGTGATTGTTAACATTATTAATATATATAATTGTATATTATCTTACTAAAAGTATTGTAATTAACTTACAAGCACAACATATTACTTTTATGACTGTTATAATTAATCAACTATTGTTACAGATAACTTATAATATAATTTTAGCATATTATAATAGGAGTTGAGCACATGTAATGTTGTAATAATACTATTAGTAAGCTTACTTGCTCTAAAACATGTTTGTAGTTTAATAGAAACTTTGTATATTTCTTACATTTATATACAATCATTATAATTACATTATAAGTAAAATATAAGTGTTATTTTAGAATGTAATGCTTATAAAATCATTTTATTAGATTACCTTTGCTATTATTAAATACA
>NW_006760386.1:5612335-5627735 GCF_000271605.1 Fomitiporia mediterranea MF3/22
CCTGCTAGAGGATGCTTGTAGGCAGAGGACTGGCCTAGAGAGAACAAAAGAGACAACATAGTGTTGGGGGAAGAGGGTTGGGGAGATGATGGAGGTAGGAGGAAAAGGAGTGACAAGAGCAAGTGTGTCATTATATACTCTTGATCTTTGGTACTCGATTATGTAATCACTTCAATATATTGTTTAAAGGTAAAAACAAATTATATTATAAGTCTGAAAGAGTGATTGTTAACATTATTAATATATATAATTGTATATTATCTTACTAAAAGTATTGTAATTAACTTACAAGCACAACATATTACTTTTATGACTGTTATAATTAATCAACTATTGTTACAGATAACTTATAATATAATTTTAGCATATTATAATAGGAGTTGAGCACATGTAATGTTGTAATAATACTATTAGTAAGCTTACTTGCTCTAAAACATGTTTGTAGTTTAATAGAAACTTTGTATATTTCTTACATTTATATACAATCATTATAATTACATTATAAGTAAAATATAAGTGTTATTTTAGAATGTAATGCTTATAAAATCATTTTATTAGATTACCTTTGCTATTATTAAATACATTTGTTGCGACTTTTTCGTGATGCACTAGGTACTATCCAAACACTAATAAACAATATAGTAGAAGAGTAAAGTTAGTAGTAGTAAGCAGTCTCTGTAAGACCTGTTGTTACTGTGGTGGTGGCAGCAATGGTAGTACTACTAGTAGTAGTAGCAGACACAGAGGCAGAACAAGAGCTTTGATTGTAGTGGTTGTTTTCTGCAAGAGTAAGACTGAGAAAACTTGGTCTCTAATGTTCTCTGCCTTTGATATTACATCATGTGAAGAGAATAATTGAGAATATATAGTCTCTTTGTTTGTCAGCATGTATCAAGATTTTTATTTATTAGTTAAATTTAATGTATTTTATTTAAGATACTGAACAGAGGATAAGTTCGGAGTCTCCAAAAAACGAGAACTTTCCTCTTGCGGAGATGCATCAACAAATAGCGCCAAACACAGTGAACAGAGACAACAGACCAGCCGACATAGTACCTCCCATGTAACTCCGTATAACAATTCAGAAGGAATAATAAACTTGACAGATAAGGTATCAAGGACACAGGAAACACTATTTCCAGTGTTCAATGCCTGAATTTTCTCCATGCAATTTGAAATTAACACAGCAGCTAGTGTACACAGGATCTTTAGGCGTGAATTTTAATTGGTGCTGTTCAACAGTATGCTATGCCACGCCAAACTCACGACCAGTTCTGTAGCTGTGTTGAGAACTCTGAAGAAACTCCAGGCCTTCTAATAATGCACAGCTTGAAGCACGTTTTGATACAGAAGTATTCCCAAACATAAAGAACCACTGCTAGTGATACAGTTTAATTCTGTGTATTATAGTACAGCAACAGAGTCTAGAGTTGTTCTTAGTAAAGTACAGTAATGAAGCAGTATAATAACAATTTGTCCAGGTTAGTGTCTGAGAGAGATTAAGTTTCTCCAGTCTATTTGTCTTGCAGTCTATTAGCAAATAGAATCTTTTGTAAATTTAGACACTAATATCCAGGTAATGCATTGTTTCAAGTTGTAACACTCTTACATTAAGTAGTACTTTTTGTATTCTAGTAAGTCAAGTCAGAGCTAAGAATATGTATATGTATGTATTGCCCTAATAGCTTAGACACAATACAAGAAGACAAAGAACAAAAACGTGCATACACATATGCACCACCTCAAAATCAGATTCAGAATACTCGTTCGTAAAGCTAAACAATATACAATATACAGTAAAATACGTAGACGTAACTCTGCAGACAAGACAAGACACACACAAAAAAAAATCGATGCAAAAAGGGTGAGGGTGAAAGGAGGAACAGTGCGGTGAAAATCGTTCATCAATATGTCGAGATTAAATGCGCATGATAGAGAAAGGGAAGGAAGGCATCACGAAACTTGTCGAAACACAAAAACACAAATTTAAAAAAAGCACGAATCGATAGGTGGACTAATCTTCAATTTGTCCTCCACCAATCCTTCGTACTAACAACGCCCACACCAGCAACGACACCAATCCGACGCGAGATCGTCCCACAACGCGAGGCGAAGCGTTGGAGTGTTTTGCTACTGCTGTTACTCGTATTACTCGTATTGCTCGCGTTCGTGTTCGTGTTATTCGTGTTGTTTGTGTTGTGAGTGGCGGTGGTGAGAGCGGTGTTGGTGTTCGAGACGGACGAGGAACTTCGGTTTCGCGTCTGGTTTTGATTCTGATTTTGATTTCTTTCGTGGGGACGTTGGGAGAAAGTCGATTCGCTCGGGAGGTCCTCAGCCGAACAAGACCTCCATCCTCCCTCCAGATCGGTCTTCGTGTTCGCACGTGAAGAAGCGTCCGCAAACACAGTAAACGAGCTCGTCGACAAGTTCCTCGCTCCTCCACCTACAACTCCAACTCCCTTCGGACCAGAACTAGGACCAGGACCAAACAACATCGGCGGAGTAGACTTCGACATCTCCCTCAAAGGAGGTTCGACAAGTTCCCACTCTTCCTTCCTCCGTTCTCTTTGTAGGGGAAGGACGACGGGTGTAGGTCCAGGTGTCTTCGCTCGTCTCTCACCTACACCTACTTCTCTTCTTACTTCTTGTTCTCGTTTTCGATTTTGATTCCCGACGGGCTCGTCCTCACTCTCCCGAATCACCTCCCGACTAACTCGTACCCTCACTCCTCCGTTCGCAGGTCCGTAGAAGTTGAAGTCGGCGGAAGAAGCAGGTGCTGAGGTCCATCCTTCTCTCCTTCCTCCATCACCACCTCCTCTTCCATTTCCTCCCGCTTCTCCTTCAGAACTCGTATTCCCACCTGAACGAGATCCAGAACCCGACCCAGACCCAGTCGAACTAACCCTCCCTGCCCTTCCCGCACTCATCCTACTATCATACGGCCCAGCAGCCGACGCACTCAACCATGTCCCCGCAGTAGTCCTCGCCCCTCTTGGTCTCGCTCCTACCCTCAAATTTGAACTCTGCTTCTCTTTCTCCTTTTCTTTGTCTTTTTGGGATACCGACGAAGAGGTAGAGGTATGGTGTCCGAAGTTAAGGTTAAACCCGCCAGATCGAGAAGGTGTGATCGGCGAGAGGATGCTAAACGGTGAGTTTGGTCTGCTCCCTCCATTCACACTCCCATTCGCGCTCTCCCCTTTACCGATTCCGAATACGCCTCCAGCACGACTACCTTTGAACGAAGCGGAAGCAGGACCAGGTGAGTACCCAATTCCTTCTCCACCAACCATCCCGTTCCCACTTCCACTCCCGGTTGTACCCCTCATTCCAACCCCAGACGACCCACTAAATAAACTCGCGAAAACCATATTCGCATTCGAGTTCGTACCCGAGGGAGTCATCAACGTCGTCTCAGTCTCCGTCTCGTTCGAGGCACTTGTAGGTGAATAAGGCGAGTAAGGTGAATACGGTGAACGAGGCGAACGGGGAGAGTAAGGCGAAATAGGAGAATGCAGAGAATGAGGAGAGGTCAACAATGTTGGTACTGATTGGCTCTGTCTTCTCCCATACCGACTGTGTCGACTGTATTGGCTGTTGGATGAGTCGTCGGATGTGGTGTTGGTAGTGGTTGGGGAGGTGGGGAAGGTTAGTTGGCTTCGCGTGCGTTCGTGTCCGTCGTGTCTGTGTCCAGTCAAGATGGAAGCAGAGGCAGGAGCAGGCCCGTAGACAGGTGACGGGGACGGATGTGGGGGTGCGAGTGTGACCTGAGGAGTTGGTGTTGATGTTGGTGAAGGATGAGTGAGAGGATGGAGGTGCGGTGAAGCAGGTTGAGGTGTAGAAACACCAGCACTTCTTTCCGGGATAGCACTAGTATTTGCAGGGGCAGTGGAAGTCTGTAAGGCAACATCCCATATATCTTTAAGTAAGGTATTATAAAAATTGAATATGTTCAACGTACCTCTGAACCCGCCTCCCTCTCTTCATCCCTCTCCTCACCAGCACCCTGCGGCACCGACAAACTCATCCCCAGCTCAAACCCACTCGCACAAACAGACGCCTCATACGGCGGCGGGTGGTCTCTTCCCTCCTCTCCTTCTCCTTCCCTTTGTCCTTGTCTTATTCCCTCTCCCTCCATCGTCGTCGGCATTGGGATAGGCAACGGTATCGACATCGACATCGAACTAGTAACCAACCGATCCCTCTCACACTCTCCATAATGAGGTGCTGTCTCTCCTTCCTCTCCCACCATTCCCTCCATCATAATACCAAATTGCTCGAGAGATTCACGACCGACGCCGAACGTCCCTCCCTCACCCACAACTCCCCCGACTCCGTTACTATTAGGATTGTTGGAGGTGTAGGCCATGTGTAAGGGAGGCGTACGGACGAGGATTGGGTCAACTGGTGTTCGTGTATGCTGTTGCATCTGCGTTTGAAATGACTCTGCACATGCGTCCGTGCTTGAAGCAAGAATTGAGGTGTCCATTTGTGCTTGAGTAGGTAATGGAGTGTGCACTTCCAATTCACCAGTCCCAGCATCCATTCTTGCAAAAGCTCTCGAAGGCAATATCCTCGCCCGCGCAGCCTGCGCCCTCGCACCCGTCAACGATATCCACTCTTCCGAGCTCTCCCCACCCGTACCACCCGTAACGGTCGTCGCCATTGAACGAGAACCGGACTCGGAAGTAGAGGCACTTCGAGTTGTTGTCGTTCTCTTTATTGCGGTGGAGGTACCGTTAGCCAGCTCGGTTGAATTTGAGTTCAAGTGAGTTTGCATATTGACGTCTGCACCAACACCGACATCGACGCCAAGAGCGACATCGACGTCCACCTCCGTCTCGCCATCCTCTTCGTATATCGGTGCGAACACAGGTGGGTCTAGCGACGGTAAGGATTCCGAAGACAAGAACTCGCGCCATTCTTGTGTAGGGTCTTCGTAAGGCACTTTCGTAGAGGCACCCCATGCCGGAACACCAACCATGCCATCTCTCCTCGACGCATCCGCATATACCCTCCCTTCTCTCCTTCCCTCAGCAACGCCAGCACCACCAACACCGCCAACAGCACCAAACTGCCCATTCGAATCGAAATTGTCGAGATTAACGGAACCGACTTCCGATTCAGGAGCAGCCTCGTCCCAACACAAAGCTTCCCACGCCTCGTACGGGTCATCGCGCAGGGAAGTATCCAGGGACAGGGACGACAACAACGCACTCGTCGCTTTGTTGAGTGAGTGGGACCATGCGTGTGGTGGTGGCGGTGGGAATCGTGCTCCCGTGTTTCGGTATGCTGAGGAGGATTGATGGGGATACGTTAATTTCGAATTTCCAGCAGCATTTTCGTAAAGATATTCACCCGCGAGTCCACCGTAAGCCTTCTCTTCGTCCCGATAAGAAAACTTCGAATACTCGGAAGGCGAAGACGTCGAGTCCGACGAGTGGTTTGATAAAGATAAAGAGGATGGAGGCCTCTCGTATCCCAACCCGTTGGTGTATCCGTAACTCGCAAGGTACGCAGCATTGAGTTTCGCAATCGCATAAGGGTCGGGCGAGTTAGCATTGGTGTCGGTGCCATCATCAGCGTCGGCGCCGGGGTAGGGATAAGGATAAGGATTGGTGCGAGCCTGAGTTGGCGTCGGACCGGGCGAGTTTGGGTAATCGTCTTCCTCTTCCTCGTGTAAATACCCAAATCCATTCCCACTTCTTTGTGAATGCCAATTGTACGCACCCACGGGAAGTCCGTCCTCGTCGCTATCACTGTCAAAGTCAAGATGCGATACGCGCTCAACGTCAACAGCAAGTCCATCACCAGCAACTTCAATTCCATTGTTCGCGCCGTTGTTCGTCCAAGGCCGAGGCAGATAGCGCTGATCCCACGCCGCGGAAGTCGAAGTCGAAGCGCCAGTGGAGAACGTCAACGGCGCAGGAGCCCAATTCGCGTTAAACGTAAACACACTCGGCGCATACCTCCCACTATTCCTTAACGTTCTCGTGCTCGAAACAGCAGACTTGATTGTCTGCACGCTATCTCGTGCGTACGCATGGTGTGGAGAAAGATGTAACGGCGACGATTGGAGATTCCGACTTTGACCTTGATTCTGAGAGTGAGAGTGAGAGTGAGAGTGAGAGTGAGAGTGAGAGTGGTCATCGGATGGAGAGACGACAAGGCTCGGCTGTTGTAGTTGAATTTGTTGAGTGTTATGACTGTTGTCGGCGCGGCCTCGCTTGTCGTTAGCGCTAGCGTTGTCGATGGTGGGAAGGTTCCATTGAGAATAAACGGGCGTCATCGTTGTCGTCATCTTCTCCTACCAACCGTGCATTTAGCCAGGTCTCTTCAATAACGATAATAAGAATAAGAGTGAGGAGGAAGAGGGACACAAGTGTCCAGTCCAGGTGAATGATGGGGTGCAGCGGTCAAAGCGCGGCTACTCACTTACTTACAATTAGACGTATAACAAGGACAATCAACGCATCGGATAAGAGACACTCGGTGTATTCCATTCCTTTGATCCAATCATCACATCCTCCGCATCTCCCGCTCCTTCCTCTGCTTAAATAAATAACTTATATCTTACTCTACCCGGCCCTTAGGCACCTAATGGAGTTCCCCCTCTCATCACTTCTCAAATAAAATAAATAAATTGACGCATCTCCCTCCTTGATCCAGGAGCCCAGGCCCAATCAATTACTTATCAAATACAGCACACCTATCCAGGAATCTCGCTGATACCGACATGCCGATGTTGATGCCATAAAGAAATCACACTTACCGAAATTAAATAGTATAAATTGCCAACTCGCCGCCGCCACACCACAATGAACCGTCAAATCATCATCTACATAATTACACAATTACACCTCGATGAAACACGAAACATACTGACGGCTTGACGTGTGAGGAGACGACGCGGCGTTTGTCGTGAGGACAACACTGACAATGACGTTTATTCATTTAATTTATTATTGATTTTCGGGTCGGGAAGAACTTCAGACTTATACAGAGGATCTCAGGAGGGTCCACGCTGATCCGATAATCCGCCAATCGCTCTTCCCTTTTGCTCTCAATTTATCTGCTCAGCTTCCCTGGATTTTTGTTCGGAATTTTGCACCTCTGATACATCATATGTTCCCACAAAGACAGTAAGGGTGGCTGTAACATTACTCTTTCCTGCTCAACATCTTCTGTTCAATAATAATACAGCTTGTATCTGGGTGTTTCATTTGTCTAGTACATAATTGTGGATATACATATGCTAAACAACATAAAGTTATAAACATCTAGGAGGAAGTTTCCTTTACATCATTTGAATAAAAGATCTGCTCCTGATGATATTGTTAGCATATTCATTAAGTAATTTACTTTCAACCATACCTGATAATGCCTGTCAAGTTTCAGAAGAAATTTTGTCTAGCATCTGTGTAGAGAGAAACTTTGGTATTGGTCCAAGTTTACCATGTATAAGTGTTAATATAGCTATGATGGCTAGTATTCCTGGCTAACCAAAGGTGTTGCACCAGTAATGTTTGTACACAGTCTACAGGACATGGTCCTGAGCAGGTCAAACCTCTAGATTAGTAAGGGCAGAAGGTAGTTTGCCTTGAACAATAGTAAACATTTGCTGAACTTGACTTGTATAACTAGTGTATAGTACAGTATTTGACAAAAGTATTACACATTAGTATTTCACAAACTTCTTTCTTTATTAAAATTATTATTATATTAGCTTATATTAAATAAATACTGTATTATTAAAGTAGACCTTGTGTATATAATGTTAGTATAATAATTAGACTTAATACTTACTTATAATAATTAATATACTTTAATTTAAGAAAAAGTGTCTGTACATTTCTTTTGATTACTTTTAATAATTTTATTATATTACACATTTGTATTAAAAAAACTTGTTATATTAATATAGTAATTTAGTATTTAGTATACCCTCCTTGAGCTTTTGCTAATGTATTAACTTGTCTAGGCATACTAGTATACAAACTTGTAATATACTTATTATTTATTTAGTACTATTCCTCTTATAAAATCCTTCACAATTTATTAATGTTCCTTAGAAGTAGATGTCAAGCTTGTACTTTATTGTCAAGATAGTACTAAACATGTTCAATAATGTTCATGTCTAGGCTTGAAGGGGCCTAATCAAGAAGTTTGATTTGTTTTTCTTGTAGCTATTTTAACATTACTTAAGATTTATACTTTAGATTTCTATTCTACTGAAAGAGAAACTTGGCACATAGAATGTTATAGTCAGAAAGGGTGCTAAGAAGTGATTTGTCAAGGATTTGAATGTATTAGCTAGAGTCTATATTCTTTTTAATGTAATAAAGACAGTCAACACTATGTATAGTAATACATTCCCAAACTATAAGATGTTTACTACTATACTTGATGACCTTCTTTACATTCTTTACATAGAGTGACTCCCCCTTCCTCCTGTACACAATATTCCTTCTATCCTACTTGAATAGATTGATTTTTGTCTTGTCTGAGAAAATAACCTTTTCCTACTTTTTAAGAGTCTAAAACTAATATTTGCTAGTCTAATATCTCCTACAAGTGATATGCTTCTTAGACAAGTATAGTTTAATAAGAGGGACACAGGCCACTATTCTATAATCTTTGAGAGCACAATGAATAGTTTGTACAGAATTGGACAGGAAGTACTTGTGTTTAAAGTTGCTAGAATTCTTTACTTTGTTTAAAGTAAGTAAATAAGTAGTATAGTGTACTTTATAAATGTCAAATTTGTGTGGACAGCCTGGTTTAGGTTTGACATAGTACAGGTTAGGGTTTTTGAGCAGCTTGTAGTAGTTCTAGGAGACTGTCAATGTATTGTAACTAAGTTTTTGTGCAATTTTAATGTTACTCAACCCTTAACTCTTTTAGTCTAAGATACATTACTTTTTTATTAGTATAAGATATGAAGCCATTTCAGCAGATCCAGAGTAGTCTGAATTGAGTAAAAGACAGAGTATTATTAATACTAATAGAGTACTAGTATGGTACAACCAAAAAAAATACATATGACTATTTATACAATCTTACAAGTTTTCTCCTATTTTAGAATATATATAGTTATTTTTTTAACTCATTTTTTTTTACTATATTATTTAGTAAATAATAGTACTTATATCTTATAATTATAGTTCTTAGTTGTCTGTATATAATCTTTTTTAATTAATAGATTAGGTCTGTATAATACTTTTGTCAAATACTATACTATATATAGTATTATGTGTATTAGAAGGGTCTAAATAATACAGTTAGTGTATATTTGTTATATATGACAACTATAATTTACCTAGACAGTCATTCTAAATACTTATACATCTGACTCTTCTGTAGGTTTGGGTACAGACCTCTTAAGCAGTTCTAGTAATGTGAATAGTATAGTTCCCTTTGTCATACTGCCTGCAGAAACACTAAATGCAAAAGTTGTTAATACTCTGAGATAACAAGACTGGCCAAAATTGTATAGAACAAGTATGTCTGAGTTAGACATCAAAATGTTAGCCTGAATAGTGTGTTAGTGTACTTATCAGATCAGTGAGTTGATCATCAAATGTACACACTAGTTTAATGTCTGAATGTATAATCTTCTTTGAATAAAGATAGTTTACTCCTTTAGTAATACTAAGAGCCTGTTACTAATAAATAAGAAGTAAGAATTATAAGGACTTATAAGTTGCTTACTATCTGTAGCAAGTCTGTTCCTGAGCCCTTCTTTACATAATCAAGAACAGTTCTACCTTCTATCTACCTTAACACTAAACAAGGACAATTCTCATCCCTAACAAAGAAGTCTTCAAATTGAAGAATATTAGAATGGTTAAGCTTTGACCAAATATAAATTTCTTTTACAAGGATCTACAGACAGAGGAAGTAAAGGTTGGACAATGTAAAGCTATCAACAATGAGTAAAGATGTTGAAACAGACCTTTTCAAAGTTGTTCTTAAAAATGTGTAAACATAGTTTCTTTATTATAACTTTGAACTTTGTTCCTTGCCTATATCAGGAAAATGTTACATTTCTTGTAATTTCTTATAGACCTTATAAAGTAATATGTGTATTGTATATACATTGGAAAGTAATTGTAAGATTTGTAAATGAATTGTAACATTTAAATAAGACATATTAATGTATATAAAGACTATATAAGTACTAAGGATGAATAAAATCTAATACATGTATTATACTAACTTTGTATAATAACCTAAAGTATTATGCTTGTATTACATTTAAATTATAATCTTAAAAAAAGAGTTATATTTATAATATAATAATGTAATAATAACTATTGTTATCTTATAATTTATGTAAAAGGTATATTAATATATATAATAGGGTAAGAGTACTTGTTGTATCCCTATTATCTTAATAAAAGTATACTATAAGTATATAATATGTACATTATACTTAGATTATCTTGGGCAACTGATACCTAACTTGCTTATGTAATCAACAGCTAAAGATTGAGAGTATATACTATAATAATACACTTATGTGTACTACTCTTTCTCTTTAACCTCTACTACCTCTCTAAGTCTAACTCTCTACTGTGCTACTATATTGTTACTTTTGTTCTCTCTAAGTTTCTAGTCTTTCTCTTCTTACATGCATCCTACTAACTGTTACCCTACCTTTAACAATGTTAATAATAAACATTACTATACTTGTCTCTCTAATCAACTGTTGTGATGCCTGTACTGAGTCCCAGATTCTGTACAGCTGATTATACTGTACCCTTCTAGTCTTAACAATGTTAAATGTAAGCAACCAATTCACTTTATAATAACCTGTACAATAGTTACTCATCCCTCTCCTTCCAACTTTTTGTCTCCCTTCTATCTCTTCTACTCCTTGTTCTGCCAATTGTATTGTCTCTCCTTTATTGTCCTCCTTTCTACACTACCTTCCCTTTTGTATTCACATTCTTGCATCTGTATTGTTAACCAATACTGAGCAAATTCTTTAAAAATCCTATACACTTACATACTTCTTCCTACTCTATAGTGTAAGTAACAATTGACAAGTACATACTTACAACAATGTCTATGTACATTTACTCCTATTATAATACCTCTTCTCTTACTCAGTATGTGCTCTCCTTCCCCACCTGTACAATGCTTAACATTATTCTTAGTAGGCCTATACTGTATGTATTTACATTCCTCTGTACTAGGTATAACACTACATTAAACAGGAGTAGTAGTCTATTACTCACACCTATTCAAGATGAGTTGAATCTGTCCATATCTTCTACTTCACCCTCACCCTTTAATCCAGAACATTCTAGAGATACACCTTTATAATCATCTGTAATAACTTAGTTTACTATACCTCTGATTGTAAGACATAGTTAGAGTATACAACTTACACTTACAGACACAGCTTTGCTTGCTGTTTAAATTAGTTTGTTCAATACTCCAGATCTTACTCTAGAGTACTACTCACACTTACTACACACTGTAGTGTATCTATCTCTTTACTTCAAGCACTTACACTTACTAATAACCCTTTGCCTCCTTAGTAAGTCAACCTCCAAATCTGCCTCTTAGTACAACCTTAACCTCTACAATCTATACAATCTTACAATCCATACACAATCCAACTTGTAGCAACTAAGGTATAGTGACAAAGACTACCTCAAACAGCTGATAAACATATTTGTTCTCTATTATTAATACACTTGCCATCTGTTGTCAGATTATTTTCATAATTGTTATAAATAACAATGTATTTATACAATATTTCAATATAATTATAAACTGTTATTTTAATAACAAATGGATATAAGGAAAAATTTATCTTATACATCTTATATTTATATGTTTTCCTTGTTAAACTAACAAGTATTATAATACTCAGCCATTTTGTAAGGTACACTTTAAGCACTTGTATATCTTAGTAAGTACTACAATTCTTATTATTCTTGACCAGATAGTTAAGACTTTTTAATAGCTTTCTTAGCTTCTTATTACCTTTCTAAAACCCTTAAGTATATAATAAGCTCTTATACATAATGTAGAATATATATATATTTTATATACATATAAGCTAATAAGGTAGATGAAAGATAAACTCGACAAGCTGTGACAGTAACGTGTCACGGACTCGCTTAACTAATTAGGAAGGACCCTAGCAGCGAAATTTACAAGAGGGCAAGGCAAAAAAAAATATTATCAGTTTTTTTTTGTTAAATATACATCTACATCTTATCTACAGTTTTCTGTAACAGTATATGTAATATGAGTACCTCTTACTGGCTCACTAAGCCTGCTTTCTGTTGAGACAATTATAGGATGTATTAAGAATATTACGTAATTTCCGTATATGGGAGGTATTTGTCATAATGTTGTAGCTGAGGGTAGTGAAATTTGACAAGAATTTGCAGAATTTTTTTTTTGTGTGTGGCAAAATAACAATCAGGTCATTTAGAGCAAAAAATAGTCTTTTGGAAATAACTTGGTCATTTTTTATTTTTTTGAAAATCTGTTACATCATTCTGTAGAAAAGCATAATTCTAACAATTCTATAGTGCTACTTTGTGGATTTTGGCTCTGTGGTTGAATGAGTTTCCTTGTCATAGTTTGTGTCTGATTTAGACAGTTTAGGGTAGATCATGTGTGTCATACAGCTAGTTGAGTTTATGTTTTGTCTACCTTACAAGGTTTGAGATATTTTCCTGATACACTCTTACAGAATCCAGTAGAGACATTACTGAATGCCTTACTATACATCTCTGATTTGCTTATTACCTTTATTCTCCTTGTAAGATCTAAGTATGAGTAAATTTTCAAGAAGTCTTTTATAGTAGCTGGAAGAAGTTACTCTATTTCTGTCAATGTATTGTTTCTGTTGAAATCCAGTAGCCAACTGTAGGTTCTAGCAAGTATACAAAGTTTCAGAGGTAAAAAACCTCTTCTTTTAACACAGTATCCTTAGAGAAATATGTACTAATCTTTGAACAGTCCTTTACTACTAGAAGTAGGAATATTACCTTTAATAGGTTATACTGTTTGGCTAGATTATTAGGGTCAGGGCTAATGTACAGAATGTTAACAGAGATAGGCTCTAATACTTCAGACTAGGAAGAAGCTATAGTACTACTCATTTTAACACTAAATACTCCTTTCAATAGCTTATACACTTTAGTCACAATTGGCCACTTTGTAGTAAGGTTATGCCTAGTTACAAAAACTATATCCTGTAATTCAAAGTCAAGACCTATGTTACAAATAAATTGCTCCTACAATTTGAAGTACTAAAGTATATACTAGTCTAGAAGACAAATATGAACTGTATCTGTTTGTTCCACACTGTACTGAAACACTAAAGTAGTAGCACCTTACTAAGTAGACTTTATATAACTAACTCCTATACTAGTAGATACAAGTTGTCTAGTGACAAAACAGAAGTAGATTATTTTGGCTTAAGTTTCAGACAAATAAAGAGGCACATACATTCTATTACAGTTCTCTACTCTTGTACCTTCAGTTCTAAGGGTTCTACACCCTTCTGTACTAGAACTCAGGACTTCTGCCTCTTAGAGGCACTGTCTATAAACTATATGTGTACTAACTCTTACTACTACCCTTCCTTACTTTATTATTCTATTCCTTTAATCACTCCTTCATTCTTTGTTCATTCTATAGTCTCTTACCCTTTGTCTATCCCTTCATTCTTTATACCTTTATCTTTGACCTTCCTTTCTTTCATTCTTTATAGCTTATCATTCTTAGTAGCTTATACTCTCTGAGTACTCTTATATAGTTTAGTATATATAAGTATACAAGATCAGACTAGTTCTGTAGTCTTGATCTTGTCTACTCTAAGTAGTCCTGTACTCTTAAGCTTACTCTATATACTCTACTCTTGTCTCACTCTCACTCTCTACCTGTTCTACAAGTTCTGACTATGTTCTAGTACTTGTATTCTGTATTTCTGTTGTGTAGGATAGTTGTAGCCTGAGTCCCCTTACTGAGCCTTTGAGTCCCCTCTACACTGTTGCTGACATTAGATTAAGACTACTCATTACTACCCTACAACTCTCCTATGTTTCAAGCATTAGTACTTACTATTATGTTGATCTCTTTTCTTTGTCCTAACCCTTTTACATTTTTAAATTTTAAACTTTCTAAACCCTTTTAAACTTTTACCACTCTTTATTCTATTCATTACCCCTTTTAGTTTAGTACTGATTCCTTTATAGTGTAAACATAGACCTTTCTACACTAACTGTCACCCTTACTGTCCTACTAGATTAGTAGTTACAAGTAGACCTAGCTTAATACATACAGACCTTCATTTAAGAGGCCTTTACTAACTACATGCCCCTAGCCTCTTCAGAACCTGTTCTAATTGTTCTAGAAGTTACAACCTACTCTAGAAAGAAAGTACATATAGCTTGTCCTTTAGACTTTAATAGGTAGTACTTTAAGGACTTCTAGTACTAAGTTAAACTATATGTGACTACTACTTTAACTAATCTATTCTTAGATCTTAATTGTGTCCTATTTGTCCTCTCCTTTATGAAGGAAGGTAACACAGCCACCTAGGCCCAGAACTAGATTGAAGGCTATCAGATTAGAAGCCTAATCTGACTTTAGAACAATGAGTTGTATTTAGAATTTATAAGGTAACTCTATACTTCCTTTATTAATCTAAATAAGAAGTATAATGTACAGAACAAGCTTGTATCTTTGTAACAAGGTAAACATTCCACTAATGCCTTCTTTCAGGAGTTCAATATTCTGGCCTAGAAGGTAGGATTTACACTCAGGTTTAATAATGTTCTTATTAGAATACTAGAAAAAGCTCTTTACTTAGAACTAGTTAATAAGATTCTTAGAATAGTACTAGAACTAGTTACTTACACTGAGTGGAAGATGTGTACCATTTCCTTTGACTAAGCTGTGACTCAGATGTGTTAAGTCTGTGTAGAATGTTTACACATACATTTAGCTCTGACAGTTTTGAGCCCTTAGATTAATTTGCCTGTAATTTACAATCAATCTGTTCTAATAGACATTAGAGAAGCCTAAAAGTAAAGAGTATACTTTGTCTACAGAAAGTCAGAGCACTAAATTAAGGACTGCTTATAGAAGTAACAGTATATCTGTCAGGTTATTAGAGTAATAATGAGTGACAAGCAGGATTTGTAGTAAGAAGCATTTTCCACAAATCTAGAAGTCACCTTAGAACTCTTAGACTCTAACTACATACTCTAGGATTTTGTAGAGGCCTAACAGTGAATGTAGTACTGAAGGGCTATAACTCAGATTTTTTAATAGCTACTTTTGATTCAATAGACACTGTAGGATTAGAAGTAAATAAAGTAAGAAAAGTAGAAAAAGTAGAAAAAGTAGAAAAAGTAAATTAACA
>NW_006760386.1:5628520-5634153 GCF_000271605.1 Fomitiporia mediterranea MF3/22
AATCTTAGAATGTTTGAAACACTATCTAGCCCTGTTTACTACTTAGTAGTTTGTCTATAGTATTAAGTAGGGATAGTCTTAGCTGAGTTTACAACTAAGGACATAGGTCTATCCTTGTCAAAAGAGAGAGGTTAATAAGGAAATGTTAGTACATATACTTACTCTCTCAGATAACAAGACTGTACAAGCTGTACATTCCCTTCAGAACAAGTAGCAGTTTATTAGAGAATGTTCTAAGTACTAGCTCCAGGTCCCTGTCCTCTTGGCTCCCTTCTTAGAATCCTCCCAGATCTGAACAATAGCTCTAGTAGATAGTAGATACACTAGTTTGTACATTAATAAGGCCTTTATGTAGGAACACTACCTTCCTACTCAACACATTCTACTTCTAATCCTAGTATACAATACAGACAGAACCCTAAACCAGAATAGTCAGATTACTAAGTTTGTCCAACTATAGATAACTATTTAGGATTATAAGGAAAGTATTGAGTTTAGAGTCACTAACCTTAGAAAGACAGATGTCTTTATCAGATTCAAATAGCTTAAGGCTTACAACCCTACTATTAACTAGTTAGAGTAGACACTTGTGTTTAATCAGTATTCTAAGTCTTATAGTTACTTTACACTACTATTCTAAGTGAATACAGACACTTCTAATGTTACTAACAGTTCTGATAAAGGTGACCAGTTGTTCTTCTTTAACTAGGATAGATATGTGAACACATATTCTAGTTAAGACAGAATAGAGTCAATCTGAAGAATGTTTAAGACAGAACTAGTTTGGAACCCCTTTAGAACAACTCTACTCTAGAACATACATAGACTCAGCCTGCTGGATTTTGTCTAAGAGTTCCCTAAAGTCTTTAGTAAAGAGGAATTCAACTAGCTTCCTAAACACTGTTTCTAGAACTATACAATTGAATTGACTAAAGGTTTCTAACCTAAGGATTGTAAGGTCTACCTACTCAACAGAGACAAGTAGGAGGCACTCAACAAGTTCCTTCAGGAAAATCTTTAGAACAGCTAAATCTAACTCTTAAAGTCCTTTATAGTCTCCCCTTTCTTCTTTGTTAAAAAGAAAGATAGAAAGCTCTATCTAGTCTAGAATTATTGTCATCTTAATAAGAATACTATTAAAAACAAGTACCTGCTCCTCCTAATTCAGAAGCTTATTAATAAGACACATACATTTAGAGTTTTTACTAAGTTGAACATTTGATAAGAATACAATAATATTCAGATCTGAGACAGAGATGAGTGTTAGTAACAGTATAGAGGGGACCTAAAGGCTCAGTAAGGGGACCTAGGCTACAACTATCCTACACAATAGAAATATAGAATATGAGTACTAGAATGTAGTCAGAACTTACAGAACAGGTAGAGAGAGAGAGTAAGACAAGAGTAGAATATATAGAGTGAGTTTAAGAGTACAGGACTATCTAGAGTAAACAAGATTAAGACTACAGGACTAGTCTGATCTTGTACACCTATATATACTAAACTACATAAGAGTACTCAGGGAGTATGAGCTACTAAGAATAATAAGCTACAAAGAATGAAAGAAAGGAAGGTCAAAGATAAAGGTACAAAGAATAAAGGGATAGACAAAGGGTAAGAGACTATAGAATGAACAAAGAATGAAGGAGTGGTCAAAGGAATGAAATGATGAAGTAAGAAAGGGTAGTAGTAAGAGTTAGTATACATATAGTTTATAAACAGTACTCTTAAGGGACAGAAGTCCTAAGTTCTGTAAGAACCCTTAGAACTAAAGGTACAAGAGTAGAGAACTATAACATCACCCTCTCTCTAAAACCAATTGTCCTGATTAGTAAACATTAGGCTTGGTTAGTAGTTTAAGTATAGGTTAGAATAGTAGGGTTTGAAAATCTATAAGGTAGAGTTAATGTAGAGCACCTGGATAAAGTTAATAGAAGTCTCAGATTACCTTAGTAGTATAGGTGAGATTCTTAGTAGGTTCTCAAGTATGTTCCTCAACTGAGTATCCCTTCTAGTAGATAAGGAACTTGAGCTTTCTATATACTAGCTTAGTATCTACTACATATTCTACTTCATATTCCAGTTTGAAACTGATGAGTTCTAGTAGAGGTAGTAGGGGTCTTTATTATGAAGGAAAACCTGGATTATAGTACTGAGACAGTAGAACCTTATTAAACACTGAGTGTATACACTTTTATATTGTTAGAAGTTAGAGTTTGTAAACAAAGGTACTAACCTTCTTTTTAATAACAAAGGGTCTAAAGTACTTGTTGTCTAACTTCTTCATTAGACAATCTGTAGTCAGGTTAGTAGCTTCTAGTATAACTTTGTTACTAGGCTAGTAATCCTTGGCTACAGACCTCTTCCAATCATAGTTCTACTTTATAACCTATACTACCTTTTCCAAAAGAGCTTGTGTATCCTTCCTAGTTCTATACATCTGTTCTACAAAGTCTGTTATGGATTTGGAACTACTGTTCTGGTTTAGAACTGTCCCCTAGTACAGATGTCTCTTATAATTGAGGAAGAACAGGGACTGTCCTGTTATAGAGTGTTGCTAGTTATTGTACACAAATTCTGCCAGAGCTAACTATTCAGACTAATCTGATTATTAATGATTAATGAACATTCAAAGGTAGAGCTTGATCTCCTGATTAACTTACTCAGTTTGACTGTCTGTCTGTAAGTAGTATGTAGTAGAAGGGTTCTCTTGAATTCTGAGAAGTATATACAAGTTCTATATGAATTTTGACTTGAATTACAGTCTACAATTGTGAATGAGCTTCTGAGGGAGTCTGTGTAACTAGAAGATGTGATTCTAATAAATGTGTACTATACCTTTAGAAGTGAGTTCTGTTCAGGTTAGAACTGTGTAGACTTGTTTAGAGAATTGGTCAACAATTACACAGATAGTATTGTAACCCTAAGACTCAGGTAGCTTACTAATCAGGTCTACTAAGACTTCTTCCTAAGAGTGATCTAGGATTTAATACAGATGTAGAGGAGTCCAAACTCTTGTCTAGTAGGTCTTAGTCTATTAGTATGTATTATAACTAGTCATGTACTTTAGGATTTCTCTCTACATTCCTGGCCACTAGTAGTTCTGAGTAATAAGTTCCTGTGTTTTGTGTCAGTCTGGATGTCCTACAGTCAGATTGTTGTAACAAGCTCAGACAATGTCCTCCTACAGCTTCTAATCCTTTAGAACATACAGTCAGCCTTCCTAGTAAACCTGTCTATCCTTATCCTCCTCCTAATCCTTAGCCTGCTTCTCTAGCTACTTTACTATAACCTAGTCCTGTGTGTGTCTTAGACATGAAACAGGAATTGTTTAGAAGAACAAGATTTTTGTTATTATTCTCCCCCCTTTTATAACCTACTTGTCTTAAGAGTAAATCAGCTTTTGTCATTTGTGTTCTAGGTTTGTAGGTTAGTACAAAGTCATAGTCCTACAGTTCTAACATTTAGTAGGCTTAACAGTAGTTGAGCTTCTGAGGCACCTAAAAGTACTAGAGATTAAGGTGATCACTCTAAATCTCAAACTTCTGTATAATACTAAGGAGATATTAACACTACTCCTCTAAGGAACAGACAATTGTAAGGAGTTCCTTATTATAGATAGAGTAGTTCTATTCTGTTGTAGAGAGGGATTCTGATTAGAACACTATCAGACACTACTTTCTGTTAATAAACTAGAACAGTACTACTCTATTTATAAAGTCAGAAGAGTTAGCTTTAACTCAGAACTTGTCTACAACTGTTAGAACTATTAATACAGGCTTACTAGTGATAGCCTACTTGAGAGACTCAAACACAGACTACTACTAATCATCCTATTACTAAGGAATGTCTTTGCTAGTAAGATTGTAAAGGGGCTAGACAATAGTACTAAAGCCTTGAATAAAGTATTAGTAGTAGTTTACAAACCTAAGAAATACTTAGACCTGTTTCAGGTTCTGAGATTGTAACCAGTTCCAAACTGTAGTTACCTTTACTAGATTTATACAGACCTCTCCTCCACTAATTACAAAGCCTAGATAATCTACTGAATCCTGTACAAAAGAGTACTTTATTTCTTAGAGGAACAGTTTATTATCTTAGAGCTACTATAGAACTACTTGAATCAGTCAGTAATAGTGTTTGACTGTCTGAGTAAAGATTAGAATGTTGTCCAGATACACACTAACATACTCTGAGTCAATCAGATCTGTAAGAATGTAATTCATAAATGACTAGAATGTTACAAGCAAGTTAGTTAGTCTGAAGAACATTATAGTTGGTTTGTACAATCTGTGATTAGTTCAGAACACAGCCTTCCACTCATCTCTGTCTTGGATCCAAATATTATAGTATCCTTATCAAATGTCTAACTTAGTAAAAACTCTAGATGTATGTGTCTTATTAATGAGCTCCTGAATCAGAGGGAGCAAATACTTGTTTTTAACAGTACCCTCATTAAGACAATAATAATCCTAGACTAGGTAGAGCTTCTCATCTTTCTTTTTAACAAAGAAGAAAGGGGAGGCTATAGAGGACTTTAAGGGTTGGATCCAGCTATTCTAAAGATTTTCCTAAAGGAACTTGTTAAGCACCTCCTACTTGTCTCTGTTAAGTAGGTAGACCTTACAATCCTTAGGTTGGAAACCCTTAGTCAATTTAATTGTATAGTCCTAGAGACAGTGTTTAGGAAGCTGGTCAAATTCCTCTTTACTAAAGACTTTAGGAAACTCTCAGACAAAATTTGACAGGCTGAGTCTATGTGTGTTCCAGAGTAGAGTTGTTCTAAGAGGGTTCTAGACTGGTTCTGTCTTAGACATTCTTTAGATTGACTCTGTTCTGCCTTGACTAGAGTATGTGTCTACATATCTATCCTAGTCAAAGAAGAACAACTGGTCACCTTTATTAGAACTGTTAGTAACATTAGAAATGTTTGTATCTACTCAGAACAGTAGTATAAGGTAGTTACAAGACTTAGGACACTGATTAAACACAAGTGTCTACTCTAACTAGTTAATAGTAGGGTTGTAAGTCTTAAGCCATTTGAATCTGATAAAGACATCTGTCTTTCTAAGATTGGTGACTCTAAACTCAATACTTTCCTTATAATCCTGAATAGTCATCTGTAGTTGGACAAACTCAGTAATCTGACTATTCTGGTTCAGGGTTCTGTCTACATTGTATACTAGGATTGGAAGTAGAACACATTAAGTAGGAAGGTGGTGTTTCTACACAAAAGCCTTATTAATGTATAAACTAGTGTATTTACTGTCTACTAGAGCTATTGTTCAGATCTGAAAGGATTCTAAAAAGGGAGCCAAGAGGACAGGGACCTGGAGCTAGTGTCTAAAACATTCTCAGATGAACTACTACTTGTTCTGAAGGGAACATACAGTTTGTACAACCTTGTTGTCTGAGAGAGTAAGTATATACACTAACATTTCCTTATTAACCTCTCTCTTTCAACAAGGACAGACTCATGTCCTTAGCTGTGAACTTAGCTAAGACTATCCCTACTTAATACTATAGACAAACTACTAAGTAGTAAACAGGGCTGGGTAGTATTCTGAACATTCTAAGATCTCAGAATATAGAAGTAGTAGGTTAGATTGTATAGATTTAGACTCAGACAAAGT
>NW_006760386.1:5638051-5643730 GCF_000271605.1 Fomitiporia mediterranea MF3/22
AAGAATTCAGAATAGTTATTAAAATTACTAATATTAATTATGATTGTACATATTGTTAAGATATACAAGTGATTATAACATACCTCCTAAAATAATAATGTTAGAATAATCTTATTAAATTTTAACAGTATAGTATCCTCTTACAATTTATACTAGTCATTACAAGTATTTGAATAGCTTGTTTTAGCTTTACTTACAATTTTGTATTAAATAATTAATAAAATATAATTATATGTAAGGCTAGAGCCTTACTCAGAGAACAGAACAGGTAAAGACCTGGGATTAGAGAGGTTGACTTAAGTATAGAAGTAAAGTACAAAGATAATCTCTAAGTGTTTACAAATAGCTCTTTATATACTTAACTAAAGTCATGTGTATAATCTTAGAGGTTACACTCTTCCCTACTCTGAAGAAATAAAAAGGGGGGGGGTAGGGAAGTGATTAATAGAGAGACAAAGGAAAGGATATAGTAAAGGGGGGGGAGGTAAAATACAAAAGGGTAAGGACAGACAATAAGGAACACACAGTCATAAGTTTAAGAAGGCTTTAACTTGTCAAAAGGTAGGGAAGGATTAATGAAGAGGCAAGGGAAAGTATAGTAAGGGGGAACACATAGTAACTAGCCTAAGAAGGCTTCAACTTGTTAATGAAAATGTATAAAGACAAGGACTTTTAACAGAGTTAGTAGAAATAGTATCTCTAAGACAGATACAAGTTAAAGCAAACTGTTAAAGAGGAACACATAGTAACTAGCCTAGAAAGGCTTTGACTCATTAATGAAAACATACAGAGACAAGGACAGGGATAAGGAGTACACATGGTTAAAACATGAAACTATACTGTTAAGAATGTATGAATAATACTTAACAGGTTTAGTAAGTATAGTATTACTATAGATAAGGAGAAGACAACTAAGATGTTAACTAAAACTCATAGTTAAAATGTTAAAGAGTACTGTAAGGAATGTGTGAATAATACTTAACAGGTCTAGTAAGTATAGTGTTACTATAAATAAGGAGAAGATAACTGAGACATTAACTAAAATACATAGTTGAGACATAAGACAGTTATCCAATTCTAAGAGTAATAAGAGTACAGATAGTGTGTAGGTTAAACAGAGTATGTAGTAGGAACAGGAGGGTCTGTTAATACTAGAAGGACAAGAGGGGGATAGGACAGGATAGAACAGGATAGAACAGGACAGAACAGGACAGGATAAGACAGGATAGGAAAGGACTGAATAATACTAGTAGAGTATAATCCCTAACTAGGTCTGTAACTAAGAATGACACTAGTAAAGGCTTAATACCCTGACTAGGTCTAAGACTAGAGGTAATACTAGTAGAGGCTCTAAATGTTTAAGACTAGGATTAACACTAGTAAGAGCTTAGTACTCTAACTAGGTTTATAACTAAAAAAGGGACTTTATACTCTAGGAAACAGGAGGTAATACTAGTAGAGGCCCTATATGTCTAGGACTGGAATTGATACTAGTAGGGGCTTGGTACTCTAACTAGGTCTATAACTAGAAAAGGGGCTTTATACTCTAAGAAACAGGAAGGGAAGAGAAAGGGACTTTATACTCTTAATAAATAGTAGATAATAATAGTAAACACTAAACAGTAATAGAGTAAGAGATAGTATAGTAAGGAATAGACAGTCTTAACAAACACCTTAATAATAGAGAAATATGTGTTATAGTAAGTATAACAAGTATATAACAAATACACTATAGTTGACAGCTTAATTGTAACATTTGTTATACTAAAAGTAAATAGTATCTGTTAGTATAGAACCTGTAACTCCTAAAAAGAATTACACTATAGTTCCAGATATTAGTAATAGTATTAAGATAGTACTTTCTTGTACAATTTCAGAACTAGAACAGTAGGTCCTTCTACAGCTTGTTTCTTAATAGTATTCTAGTAGAGTAATTGTATAATAGTTTCTAATCTTAGTAGTAGTACTAAGATAGTGTTCTCCTCAAACAATTTCAGAAATAGGATAGTAGAGGCTTCTACAGCTTGTTTCTAGACACTAGTTTAAGATTGTGACAAGTAGTAGAAAGGTTATAAGTAAGAGCAAGTCTGTAGATAATCTACTTAAAGTAGTATAGTAAAGTATATTCTTAAGTAGTAGAACCTTAATTGTAGACAGCTGACTAGACTCATAATAACATATAATGTACACAACTCTAGTGTGACTATATACACTCTTCTTAACACCTTCTCCTAGAATCTAGGGACCAATCTGATAAGGGTTTGCTAGGAGAGGGTAGTATAGTAAAAGTATATATTTAAGTAGTAGAATCTTACTTATAGCTAACTGACAAGACTTACAATAAGGTACAATGTGTACAACTCTAGTACAACTGTATACAATCTTCCTAACACATTCTCCTAGAATCCTAGGACCAATCTGATGAGAGTCTGTTAGGAGATTAAAGGTAGACTAGTAGGTAGTAATATTCTCCTTATAAGCTTTCAAGAGTAAACAGGAATTTAGTATAGTATTTGTAAAGTTTATAATTAACTAGAGTATTACTATAGAGTACTATAAGTGTGTAGAAGATAGTAAACATGTGGGGGGAAGCTAGGGGGGGGAGGCTGACAATCTAGTAACACAAGTAAAAGGTAGTAGATGAGAGGTAATCCTTAAATTTTGTGTTGTTCAAAAAAAGTGTAAAGGTTAGAGCTTTACTTAAGAATACAGAACAGGTAAAGACTTAGGATTAATAAGAGGTCAACCTAAGTACAGGAGTAAAGTACAAAGATAATCTCTAAGTGTTTACAAATAACCCTTTATATACTTAACTAAAGTCATGTGTGTAACCTTAGAGGTTACATTATATTTGATTATAAAATACAAAAAGATAGTAAATAATACATTATTTCTATAATCCTAATTCCTACACTACTAGCAGTCTCTGCCTCATTCTTTTACAAGTAGAGTTTGTGTTAATAAAGGATTAATGTGTTCTTAAACTGTTTAATATAGTCTTTATTACTAGGCCTTAATTGTTACTCAGTCTCTGTAAGTAGAATTACATATATGTGTAAGTTGTAAGGTTGAGCAGATTGTAAAGGGTGAGACTGTGTCTGTGAGACAGGTTTAGAGTGATTAGCAAGTGACAATAAGAAAGAAAAGATGGACACATAGTAATAGTATGTAGTAAGTATAAGTAGTCTATACAGATTAAGATCTAGAGTGTTAAATAAGCTGACTTAGACTGTAAACAAAACTGTGTCTGTCTACATACACTGTATAGTTTATCTATAGTGTTTAATAGAAGGTACAGTAAACTGAGTTGTTGATTTCAAGGTGTATCTATAGAATGTTCTGGTACAAAAGGTAAAGGTGAAGTAGACAATGTAGACAGACTTAGCTCAGGAGAGATGAGTAGTAGCTACTACTTCTGTTATTCAAAATAGTGTTGTAGACAGTACTAGGGAATATAAATGCACACAGTGTAGACCTATTAAGAGTAATGTCAAACATAGAATGTTAGGTAGAGTAGGAGACTGTATAAAGGGTCAGAGAGAGGATTGTACCTAAGGAGTAGTTATACATAGACATTGTTGTAAGCACATACTTACTAATTGTTACTTGTATTACTGAGTAGGAAGAAGTACATAAATGTATAGAATTATTAAAGAAGTTGTTCTGTATTAGTAAAAAATGCAGATGTGTAAATATAACTGTAAAAAAGAAGGCAAGCATAATAAAAAGGGGGGCAACAAAGGAGAGGTAATGTAAGAGGCAGAACAAGGAGTGGAAGGGATGGAAGGAAGACAAAAAAGTTGGGAGGAGAGGGGTGAGCAACTATTGTACAGGTTATTATAAAGTAGACTAACTACTTACACTTTATACTAAAGGACAGTATAGCTAGCTAGGTCTTGTTGTCACAGGATATGAGGCTCAGTACAGGTATTATAACAACAGATTAGAGAGACAAGTACAGTAATGTTTATTACCTAGGTTATTACAGGCAGAGTGCCTGCTAGAGAATGCTTACAAGTTAAGGACTGTACTAGGAGAACAAAAGTAACATTATAGTGTTAGGGGCAGAGGGTTGGGAGAGATGGTAGAGGTAGAGGTAAAGAAGTAACAAGGACAAGTGCATCATTATATGCTCTCAATCTTCAGTCCTTGTTTACGTAATCACAGATAATTTATATCATAAAGTATTACATTTAAAATATTATTATTATAAATGCTCTGTTGACTGATGAGAATAAATGTACATGTATTTTGGCTAGTACTTAAGATACTTATGAGTTTATTATAAACAACTGTTTAGCCAATTATTTACTTTATAAGAGTATAATTACTCTAACTTATATATTACAAGAGTAATGTAATACTTCCATTGTAATATAACAAAAGTTGAACTCTTATAAAACACTTACAAGAGTAATAGAGAACTGTTATAAACTTTATTAGTAATTGGCTACTGTTGTATATAAATTTATATACAATTTTAACATATTACAATAAAAGTTAAGTACTTATGTCTCACATATAATATTGTAGTAATACTGGTAGTAACATTACTTGCTTCAAAAAACAATTGTAGTATAATACAACTCTTGTATAAGTATTACATTTATATACATTTGTTACATTTCAATTACAAGCAAAATATAATTGTAATTTTGAATTGTAATTGATATATAAGTACATTATTATGTTATATTTGCTATTATTAATTACATTTGTTGCGACTTTTTCGTGATGTAATACATCATCATAACGTGCATTAAGGCAGTGAAGGAACCGGCTGGAGATAAGCTTTGATCAAACGAATTATTTGATCCTGTAAGATCAAAGTATATACAGTAAACTGCTGTACATTTCAGCAATGATGGAAACTCTAACAGCATTTTATTTCAGCTTTACTCAGGGTTCTGCCCACAACATCTTTACTGTAGAGTTCCTTCTATTAGTCCATTTTCCCTGATATATAACAATTTATATACTTGAACATCAAACATTCAATAGACATCATATACTTATCTGTATAAAAATAGATTTGCTATCAAACATGTAACGCCCTAATACTTTGATGGTACCTTTAGGCGCATCAAATGTGCAGTTGTTGCAAGAAATTTTCTATCACGATTTACGATCACATCTTGCACAGTAAGTAGTATAAGACTACTTTCCCTAACAATGCCTTGTAGATGTGTACTTGCACCCCCTGATCCCCGACCATAAGCATAAAGCTTTATTCACTCTATGGATCTTACTACTCGCTCTGACCTCGATCCAGTTGATCCTGGAATAGTGCTAGAACTTGCTTCAGAACGAGTTTTACAGCAATACTTTCAAGTGGCTGTTATTACAATATTAGTTTATGATGCTAGTAAGCAACATTACCATCGTTTCAATGCTACAAAGTTACTGATAGTTATTGTAGTTATAACAATGGATAATGAAGTAAAGTACTTCATTTTGCTGTTTCAGTCTATATTTAATACTGTTGTATGAAGGTCAGATATTTCTGGGTTAATAATTATATATTTCAATCATTTTATACTATTCAATATTCACATTAAATTAATTAAAGAAACCTCCGATAAAATTCATCAATTTGCTCTACTTTCTTGTACATTGTTTTAAACTTACTATGCTGATCCTAGCTAAGCCATTTGAAGATCCGATACACTGGGATAATAG
>NW_006760386.1:5643964-5668536 GCF_000271605.1 Fomitiporia mediterranea MF3/22
ATTACATTTAAATATTATTATTATAATGCTCTGTTGACTGATGAGAATAAATGTACATGTATTTTGGCTAGTACTTAAGATACTTATGAGTTTATTATAAACAACTGTTTAGCCAATTATTTACTTTATAAGAGTATAATTACTCTAACTTATATATTACAAGAGTAATGTAATACTTCCATTGTAATATAACAAAAGTTGAACTCTTATAAAACACTTACAAGAGTAATAGAGAACTGTTATAAACTTTATTAGTAATTGGCTACTGTTGTATATAAATTTATATACAATTTTAACATATTACAATAAAAGTTAAGTACTTATGTCTCACATATAATATTGTAGTAATACTGGTAGTAACATTACTTGCTTCAAAAAACAATTGTAGTATAATACAACTCTTGTATAAGTATTACATTTATATACATTTGTTACATTTCAATTACAAGCAAAGTATAATTGTAATTTTGAATTGTAATTAATATATAAGTACATTATTATGTTATATTTGCTATTATTAATTACATTTGTTGCGACTTTTTCGTGATGAACTAGTATGTTGTGACTCAAGGACCTGTAGCTCTATCAGTTCTCTAGTTTTTGTCTGTCAGCATATATCTTCCAATGGCTTGAAACCCTCAGGGACACTGTATCAGGTATTGATTTTATTATCAGCTCCTGCAAAGCAATTAAAGAATGTTGTGAAGCCTCCATCTCTGTTGATAATACTGACATCTCCTATCCAGACACAATCATACCCTACTAGATTGGGCTGGAATAGAGGGAATCTGTATCCAAGTTTTAGGAGTTCCTCCTAATAAGCTTTACACTCAAGATTCATCAATGACATCAGATGCAGGTGCTAAGCAGGTACAACAGAGGTTGGGATGAAGACAAGCTGCTAACATTGTGTTGTTGTCTTTGACTCTTTGCCCATACTGTAATACAGTATAGCCTTCCAGAGACCCCCTTGAATCTATTTTTGTACTGCCATGCTGAGTACATGAGGCAACAATATTTACATATATATATATATATATAACAGATAAATTCTATCCAAAGATGCTGTAGGCTGGTCAGTTTCAATAATAAATAACAATGTACACTAGTAAAAAATAGTTCCTTTAGTTATGAATTTGGAAGTTTAGAATAAGCATTTTTGGATTAGGTTAAGATAGAATGAATAGATAGCTGAATTGATAGATAATCTATATAGACAACATGTAAGGTGAAGTAAATTGTAGATACTTTTAGTGAACAAACAAACAGATGAGTGAGCAGGCTAACGACCAACAATGGGCTGGCTGGAAAACGAGGCAGGAACGTCGAATTGGCGAGTAGTCAGATACTTAAGAGAGTAGATAGATAGGTATATCAAAAATGCAACTGCAAAATACAACTCAAAGATCCTTCCAGAGTTTCATTTGTGTTTGAGTGAGGACAAGATTGAACGAAAAAAAGGAACGAAAGAGATGAAAATCAAATAACGAGACTACTGATTGAAATACCATTCCGACGCTAATGATGAATTCCAAAAACAAAAATCCAACACAAAAGGTAAGTCAAACTAAATTGGACTATGCCAAACCAAATCAAGGTGTATCCATATCCTAGGTATGAATGAGTGAATGAACGAACGAAAGAACAAAGATATAAGCATAAGCATAAGCAAAAGCAAAGCACACGCAAGCGACGAACAAACAGACAAACAAACAGATGAATAGATGATGAGAGATAGATGGATGAATAGTTGAGTAAGGCAAATGAACTTGGATATTGCAACTCCACGAAAACAAAACAAAACAAAAACAGTAGCGAGTGAATTGGATTAATCGAACTTAGATGGGATGAGATGATGGATGATGGATGGATGATGGATGATGGATGATGGATGATGATAGAGCTAGATTGATGAGAAAATGAATGAAATGATACGACAAAAAAAATGCTGGTATTTGAAAATGTGGATTGAGGCAGAAGATGAATCAATGTATGCATGGTTGGAAAGGGGAGAGTAGGATGAAAGCAAAAAAGAGAGACGGATATGGGTCTTGCGAGGGGCAGGGATCATAAACCCGCCGTTGCCTTCTCCGTGTCTTCACCCGAACCACCAGGCCTAGAAGGCACGACCTCAACCTCCTCCTCCTGCCCCTCAGAAACCGACGCCTCTTTCAGCCCAATCTCAGACTCATCCAAAGGCCCGAAATCTGAATCAGGCAATGCAGACGGAGGGAGCCTACATCCTCGCACCGTCACCATCTCCCTTTTTGTTTCAATTTCCACGTCCGGTGGAGAGTTCGAGATCTTGTCCTCTTCCTTGCCCTCTTTCGTCGACTTGACCTGGAACGAGAGTGAAGTAGGTGATGGAGGGAGAGGGATCATAGCCGGGTCTACTACCCCTCCATCTTCTTGTATGCGTCCCAACGAATCAGAACTCCCGTTCAAAGGTGAGGGAGGGAGTGGTACATCCTCCGGCTTCTGTATTGTCGACGTTGTCAGAGTCGGGGGAGTGGCCTTCCTCGCACCTACGAAAGAAGCAAAAGGCGCAGGCGACGGCGGTAACGGTACCATCGCCGCCTCCCTCACTTCTTCTTCGCTTTCTCGTTCCTCGAGAATGGCGATCCTTGTCGGGAGGGTGAGTGAAGCTGATTTGCCCTTTTTACTGGACGTGGATGTGGATGTTGACCGGGAAATGGACGTTGCAGTGGAATTGGAGGTGGAGTGTGAAGGTGCAGGTGAGAGTGAGGTGGAATGACTATGTGAATGCGAGGGAGTGGGTGAAGGAGAGTGTAAGGATGAATGAGTTGGAGACGGCAAGGGAGAAGGGAAAGAGGTAGCAGCTGCCACTGCTGACGGTGTAAGTATCGGTTCGGGTAGGACGTATCGCTCTCGTTCCCGCTTTTCCTTATCTTCTCCTCCTATCCGCTCCTCACTAGGCTGTTGTTCAACCCCACTCTTATCCTTATCCTTACCCTTCTCGTTTTGTTTCACCTTTTGTTTCTCTTTTTCCTTCCCCTTCTCACTTTTCTTCCTCAACCTCGCCGCAAGGGCCTTTGCAAAGTACGAGATTCGTCGCGTTTGCTTCACGTTCGCATTCGGGTTTGGGGTGACCGAGATGGAGGTGGAGGTTTGGATTGGGATTGGGGTCGTCGTACCATCCTTCGTCGGTGTTTCTCCCCCATTGCCTCCGTTCCCATTCCCCTTCTCTTTCCCTTTACCAGTACCTTCACCAGAACCAGCCCCAGAAATCAACAACGCGTCCTCCGCAGCTTGTCGCGCATCAAACGGTGTCGGTTTCGGTGTCGGTAACGGCGCTGGTGTAGAAGATGGAGATCGCAAAGACATAGGCAGCTTCCCGCGTAACTTTGAGATACTCCCCGACCGATCCCTCGCCCCCGTTCCTGTCCCCGTCTTCTCCCTCTCTGATTTCTTGGGTGGTCCGCCAACGGTCGTAGTAGTGATGCTCATCCGCCTACTCGGGTCCGCTGTGTCCGAGGTAGAAGCTTCCTTTCCACCAGATTCACTCTGCGACGTACTTTCACCTGTGCCCGTTTGCCCAGATGCATGATCACCCGACTCCTCGACATTCTCAGTCCTCGCCTCATGCACCTTCACACCAATAACAACACCCTCACCCTCCACTCCCCCAATCACACCTAAATCTCCACCATAATTATAATTATAAGCCTCATTCAGCGCTCCACGAGACCTCATCCTCGTCAAGATCCCCCTCGAAAACGCGTTGGACATTGCCTTTGTGAGTGTGTTACGACGACCTACAATGGTTTCTTTTTGAGTTGTGTGTGTGAGGTCTTCTTCATGTTGTAGGCGGTCCAATGAGGAATTCGAGTCGTTTGGGTGTGAGTTAGGATTGGAGTGGTGATGAGAGTGCGAGCGGGAGTGGGTGTGGGGGAGGGAGGAGGTGGAAGTTAGGGAGGTTGTTGATGTTGTATGTGTCTTTATAGATATGTTACGTTTGGTAAATTTATTTTAAACGATGGGTGATGATGAGGTAGACGTACGTGGGCACGATATAAAGGTGAAGCGGACCATTGGACGGGAGAGGTTACACCGCTCGCAGTACGGTGGAGTTCGGCGGGGACATCAGGGTACTATCCAACAACCTCGCGTATTAGCAAATTTCGAACACTTCCAACATTTAGAATAATAAGAAACGGTTCAACTTACACTGCCCACCCTCGAAATAGTGATACTCTGTCTCCTCCTCTTCTTCTCTTTCCCCAACAAGTCCGCATTCACGTTGGAGAGCGCGCTAACGAGTGGGTCAAGCGGAAGCGGACTCGTTGAATGAGGAGGTGAGGGCGTTCCTTCCTTTTCTTTCTCTCTGCCTTTCTCTTTCTCTTTGTCCTTTACTCTTTCCTTCGCCCGAGCCTCTTTCTCCCGAGCAGCCTCGAGCATCGCGCGTCGTTCGCTTGCTTCTTCGATTTCTCGGAAGACCTATTTCGGAAACGCATAAGGCCGACATCTTTAATGATTAGAACAAGGAATGGGAAGGGCGTACCCTCTCGAGCTTCTCATCCGTCAAGACTACATCCTCTGACTTGGTATCCGAGTTCGCTGGTGAGAACGACATGGTTTGGTTTAGCCCCGCTTAATACCTCGACTTGTAGATCGTGTCGAATGTGTTAACTGAACCGGGCGATAGTGTGAATGCAGAGTGCGACCAAGGTCAAAGGATAGGACAAGATACGCAAGCGCCTTCAAATATAGACCGCGTGTGGGAGCGCCGCAGTAGGATATACGAGCGCCTAACAAGAGGTGCTGTCCCTTAGACGAGATGCGTACGCAGTCGAACGAGTAAATTCGGTTGGGTCGAAGAACACAGATGAGGTAGGTACGCGTGCGTGATGCAAGTGTGAGGTAGTCGGTGCTTAGGTAGTTAAGCAAATTGCTCCAAAGCAGCTCAGAGCTTAATAACGCCCAGTCTGTTAGAGGGATAAATGGGAGAGAATATATAGTTAGCGTATGTGTGCCGGTGAACAACGTCACTCCGCACCGGAGCACGAAAGCAGTGCAAAGTCAAAAGCGAAATTAAAAGGCTGTTATGGCATGTACGCAAACCGGGGCCAAAACAAGATGACACGAAACACGAGACGAGCTAAAAGCTAAAAGGCTATGAACACCGGGGGAAGGACCTGGAGCGTACCTGACGCGACCACACTTCAAACGCGTGCGACCTTGTTTACTTTCGGCAACTCGGTGTACAGTAACAGCAGCAGCGAAGGATACTGTCACTATGATTGTGGCCAGGAACGCGAAAGAAGAAGGAACGGAGTGTGCAACGAGGATCAGTCACCGATGATAGGATCGAGTTTGTTGGCACCAATGGCAGTGCACCTGTTGCTTGTTGGGCTTGTTGGTTCTGACACGCGTACAGAGAGCACAGCACAGCAAAAAACCGACACGCGTCAAGGCGATCCGCGACACGACGTCCCGGCCAACAGTCCGACACCTAGCTTCGAAGTCGGTCGGAGGAGCGAATTGAATGCCGAACACCGAGGACCGAGTATAGAAGACGGAACAAAAAGGAACGGAAAGCAAAAAGACTTAAAGAGGCACGGAAGAGAGGACGGACAACGACAACGGTGAAGGAGTCGAAGTACAGTAGTAGGAGAAAAATGATGAGAGAGGAAAGGAGAGAAAGAGGTTGGCCCGGTGACCCGTCGCAGCTCAGCTGATGCTGATGATGCTGAGAAAAAAAAATCGGGAAGGGATGCAGGGGAGGGAGGGACGGGTGAAGATGGATGGATGGCCAACAGAAATCGCGGCTCTCGAAACAGAAATTATCGACAGCGTCCAGAAGACTACAGGTTCGGCTGTTTCCGTCCGACGCAGCTGGTTCCTCTCCGTCCCGCTTTCCGCCTGCATTCTCTCTCAGACGATTCTTTGCAGGTCGTCAAATTTATCTAAAAATATTGTCCACCGCGCACACTGATTATCCTGAGAACAATTTACTCAGACATAAGCACCCACCTCAACACAATTTTTTTCTCAACCACATCCAGTCGATCAAAGTTCAAACACAAACCAACTCCATCAACCCGCGACTCGGCGCGAGTCCGCGAGTCTGGCTTCTAAGAACACTGCACTTCATTTCCATCCATGATGCAGATCTTTTCCAGAATCCCCGTCGGACAAATCACATTCCCATTTTCTTTCCTTCGTTTTTACTCTACTTTATCAGCACTTCTCGACTTCTTTCCCTCTTCGCCTTTTTCCTTTCTGTCTTCTCTTCTTAGTGCGGTTCCGAAGATTAGGATCCGCGTAGAGTAGGGAAAAAATTGTTTCAATGCGTGACCCGGCGGGACGATACCCATCGGCCGACACGACGTGCACTGCACATACAGTTTATACGACAATATAGACAGTGAGGTTCTACTACTTCCCGCCGGAGGAACCTACACAGCGTTCCGCGGCTCCGCGCTACGTCCCCAAGGCCTTCCCCTCCATTACACTTAGACAGTCCTTCCGGAGCGGACTTCCCGTTATTACTTAGACCTCAGAACTTCGGCCACGTTGTCTAATGTCTTTGCCAGGCATCGCCTTCCCTTTGACGCCGGACGCATGGGCAGCACGAGTTTGTAGATAAGATAAATGAAATGAAAAAAATGATTTGCAGGATGTGTTTAAAGGTAGCTTTTCCGCTGCTGTATTAAGATATATTATGTATATGATATATATGATATTATAGCACCCTTTTATACGGCCAGTCAGTAACTAGAGATCAAGGTAGCTTACAACTAGCTTGTAAGTCCTCAGACTTGGAGGCTGATACCAATGTGGAAAAAAGAAAGTCCTCAGCCACCACAAAACTTAGCTTAACATTACAGATTTTTATTTTCATGTGCTTTTGCAGTTGTATTTTTTTAAATCTTTAATCCATCTTTTGGGAGTTTGTTTTGCCAAACACGGCATAAATAACTAAGTAACCGCGCGTAAGTTATTACATAATATCTCCACCATGCCTCTACCCACCTACTTCCCACATATCGTATACACAACTGCACTCACCTCACTCGCGCTTCATCTCCTTTCTACGCGTAAGGAAGGTGAGGCTTCCAGACAGCATACCGAGGCGAGAATTGGTTTGTTGGAGGGACTGGCAAGTAGGCTGCATGCTGGGGAGCGAGTGAGTGAAGAGGAGATTGGGAAGGTTAGGAGGTTGATGCGGGAAGGTGGAGTGGTTGAAGATGCGACAGCGGGACATGGTGTGCTTTTGAGACATTTGGCTCTTATTTAAGTGATACTGACCTTTATGATAGGATAGAAAGCTGTGTGTTGAGTTACTTGCCGTCTAGGCTAATCTAATTTTGGAGCAAACTGACGCACACCCATACTGTGGCGGAATGGAATCGAAAAGGATAACTTTAATTCACTCGCTCGAACACTCTGGACCAGAATGGGGATGAGTGGCTTATCTTTATCTTCACGACTTTGTACGTACGGGGCCGTTCATGTACGCACTCTTACTCAATCGACGTACTGGATGTATCGCAATTTTGGATCCTCTTTTACATTTCGCGCGTACTCTGCCATTCTCCGAAACAGGTGTAAATCTCGTACTCGGATGTAGTTCTACAAATTGTGCATTGATTCAATGATGCTGAGACTTGATGCTAGGCCAAGTCGACTGGTCTGTTTCACAATCTGACAGTCGCGGCTGCGAGTAGGCCTATAACAGGACGATCAAGAGCGCTATTCAGTCATGAATCTTTCGTATCATGACCGGCTCACGCATAGCTTCATTACTTATGCTGCGTAAGGTGTTCCTGGATACCTGGCCATGCTTTACCCCAGACGAAACATCTTTTCACCGAAAATATCGATCTAGTGCACATCGCTATCGTTCACTCTGCGGACTTTTGTAAATTCCAATGCTTAACGGATGCTACGCATGCTCCGGTATACGCTACTTCACGACGTGCGACGGAACAACGCCCGGCCTGGACTTGCTCATATCGAATATGAAGTGCTCTTATCGGTCTCCTAATGGGATGCTCTATGGACTCGGGCTTGTGCGGTTTGTAAATAATCTCTTAATACCCTGATGCTAAAGAAAATAACAAAGAGCGCAATGCTACAATGCTCCCAGCTGCGGTCTTGACTACGTGTGCCTGAGATGATCTGGGTACTCTTTTCTCTATAAATTCGTCGCTTTGCCAGTCTATTTTGAGCAACTTGAGATACCCACCAGCCATCTCTTGCAAACTTCTTTTATTGACGAACGAATGGAGCGAAATGCTCCTTTGGCTAGGACTACGGATTCTTCAACAGAATCAGTACGGTTTCATCAGGATTGTATATGCTCCGCCTTGTTTCGCTGAAACGTGCTTTACAGATGTTAGACTGGTCAAACCTATCTGTCACGTGAAATTTACAACCGTTTCCTGACAGATGGTTTTAGCCAGAAACTGAATCCGAGTGAGTCAAATCACACCTTTTCCCAATCAATATGTTATGTGCAGTGACAAATCAATCTTGCTTCGAAAATACACAGTTTGCCAATTTGAGGCCTTCGAACGCCAACCAGGGATGATCTCCGTGCTCGCTGGGAAACCCAATGCATCCGTCTTCCCCTTAACATCCTTCCAATTCTCGGCCAAGTCGCCGTTCGACCAAGACAAAGAGGATGCATTCAGGGTGATTGGCGAAAAACTAACGCAGGCTCTGCAATATGGACCAACACATGGGATTCTGTCTTTGATTGAATGGATGGACGGAAGCTTCATGAAGGATGGAGACTTACGGTTGGGAGTGGGGCGCAGGACCTTTTGTACAAGGTAAAAAGCGTTGCTCTGTGTGAGAGCAAGAGGAGGATGTACTGCCGACAGATCTGAAAGCAAGCAGTGCGGTCATCCAGCCTGGAGATTATGCCTTGATCGAGCCGCCAGCGTACGCGTAAGTTGTTGCCTTACATGTATTGTACGCGTTCGACGAGACATGACGGTCTTCGATCTTTGACGTTATCAGGCGTTATATAACTTTGCTTCAAAGATTGAAAGCAAACATCATACGTATGTATTTGACGTTGTCTAAATTTCAGTTTGCTCGTACTGACTCGACATTTGCGCTGACTTACTGTCACGAAGCGATAGACACAGATAATGATGGAACAAAATCAACAAATCTACGTGAAATCCTGGAGAACTGGCCGGAATCCAGGCCGTTTCCTAAGATTCTGTATACAGTTCCGGTACGTGAGCCATTTCTCCTTCCATTCATGACAGTAACTTATCTATGGACATAATTTTCTATAGTACAGAGGTAATCCGTTTGGAGCGACAACATCAGAGGAACGTCGACGGGATATCCTCGCCTTGGCAAGAAAATACAACTTCCTGATCTTCGAAGGTAGGGACAACAGCAAATCTGCAAATTTGTCAATCCAAAAATCTTGATCGCCTTGACGTTGATTATTAGATGACCCTTACTTCTACTATTATTACGGAGACTCACTGTGTCTGGCATTGTATTTCGCACTGGAGCACGAGCTACCAGAGGTGGGGAGCGTTGCTCGGTTCGATAGTCTGTCAGAGATTATCTCGGGTGGTTTTCGAATTGGGTTTGCTTGTGGACCTGAGGTCAATATTGATGTTGTGAATGTTCACGTAAGTTCTATTATAATCCTGCCCGTACAGCTTAGACATTTCAGGTTAGGGTTAATATAAAATAAATTGGTAGACCTCAATATCGAATTTACAAGCTTCGACATTTACCCAAGTTATTGCTGATACATTCCTGTGCTCTTGGGGACATGAAGGATTCAAGAAGCATGCAGAGCACGTTGCAGAGTTCTACAGGAGGTGAAGGGATGCTTTCGAGCACGCTTTGCAAAAGCACATGAAGGGTCTGGCAGAATGGACAACTCCAGATGCAAGATTGTTTTTCTGGTGAGCGCAATATTTCCTTGCATATGATTAACATGAATGAGCATTTCTGTAGGATTAAGCTTTTGTTAGATAACCCGTCTACTTCTCACACCCTCCGAGGGGCACATGACAATCCAGAGGGGAATTCTGACTGCATACTCTCATATGCCATTACAGAGGGTGTACTCCCCTTACCTGGAATTTCGTTCATGCCAGATGTGAAAGAGACGCCGTATGTGCGCGTGCCGTTTAGCCAGATTGAAGAAGATAAGATCAAAGAGGCTGTTGTACGGTTGGCAAAAGCAGGGGAGAGTGTACGCCAGAATGGATGTTCCAGCACTGAGCTTGCCTGGATATAAATGATGGAAAGAATGCACTTGTATTAGACTTCACAATCGAGAGTATAGAGGTGGAAATACTTATGTTACTGATAGGATAATCTGAGAATGGAATTGGTCTTAGGTGACTTCAATTAATTGGCAGGAGCACTTGCAGGACGGTTGGAAAATTTTGGGGTGGCTTGGCAAAGTGGACGTACCTTAATATATACCAAATAGAGATGTAAATCCGTGCAACTCTCTGCAAGTGTCTTTCCATTATGCTGAAATAAAGAAACAAAAATCAACTACAAAAAAAACTCCCACAGCTGTGGCTTGAAATACACTACTCTAGGCTCTAAGCAGTCAGGTATAAGGAAGAGAGAGAGAAAAAACCTGCCAGGCCTCCTACTTGTATAGAAAGAGAAAACAAGTATTCTAGAGTAGGACAAAGGGGGTAAAGGGGAAATGAATAAAATAAGATAAATATGTGTGAAGGGCTGCCTGTCTACCAGGTGGTTAAAATCTTATTATAGTCTAAGTTAGAGTGTTTCTTGTGTAAGTGTGTGTTAACATTTTGTTTATACTTATACTAATGGTTGCAGCCTAGGATGAGGCATGTGAACTTCTTGGTCAAGTCAGGTTCCTCCTTGTGAACAGGAGGGAGGGGTAACTTTGATTTTGATAGAGGGGGTAGCTTGTAGTTATAGTGTGTGTAAGGTTAGAATGCCTCTACTAAGGCAAATGTTGAGTTTGGGTAGTACAGACAAGGGGTTCAGTTGTAGGGGAAAGGCTAGAGCATTAGGCTGGATAGGGAGGGCAGGGGTGTTAGACTGGATGGCTGAGCAAGAATGTACTCTGCTTCAGCCTTGTAGTTAAGAATGATACTTAAACATGTATAGTACAAGTGTACTATAAGTACAGCTATAATCCTGTAGGTTAGACTACAGTTTGAGCACAGGTGTAGTACCAGATCTGGACATGCATATTTGAAGGGCAAGGGTGAAGGGAGTTGGACACAAGGTGAAGAGTCAACTTCTACTAGGTCCTTGTGTATAAAGTAAGGCTCAATACCTTAAGGCTTGAAACTACAAGGTAGAGTTGTGTTAACCTGGTCTACAACTATAGGTAGGATGCTCTAAGTGTTGTCCTAGACAATTAGTAGACTGTTTAGTAGTTTGCTTGCCAACATTGTCTTAACACACATTAGTAGAGACAGGTCTGAGTTTATAATAATATGCTCAACTATAAGGGGAGTATAGGTTAAAGAAACAGTAGGTTTGTACTTACAACTTTGTTAGTACAGTGTGTAGGTAGCTCTACAGAAGGTAGAGAGGAGAGCAGTAACAGCATTTAAACATGTATTAAGACAACATGTTGTATTTACTAACAGTAACAAAATACATTAGTTACTTAGTATTAAAATAAGAAGTATAATCAAGCATTACTACTTTGAAAACAAAAAGGTACTACAAATGCTTATTACTCCTGGAACAGATCTATCTAACAATACAAACAATATGTACAATACAAACAAAGGTAATAATGAAACAACACTATACATGAATATGGTAGAATTGTTAAGATATGTTACAGATTGTACACAGCCAGACATATCTTATATTACTAGGTAATTAGTACACTACTTACAAAAGCCCCAAATGTATCACTACAAAGTAGTGAAACATTGCTTTACATATTTAAAATATATAACAAATTGTTGGCTTCAACTTGGAAGCACAAAGACCTTAAAACTACAAGGCTATTGTGATACAGACAGACAAATGACAGAAGGACATAAAGTAATAAACAGTTACATCTTTCAATTAGCTAAATCAACCATATCTTGGTTAAGCAAACAGTAAAACCTGGTACTACTATCTGTTTACAAAGCAGAGTTGTAAGCACTAGCATATACTACTTAAGAAGCCATTTGGCTCAAACAATTTGCTGAAGAAGTACTACAGACTGAATCAGCACCTATTATGATTTATTACAATAATCAAAGTGTAATAAAGACTGTAAAGTCTGACAAAATAACTGTTAATGTTAGGAATTGTAAAATACAGTAACTAAGTTTGGAAAAGCTTAACTCAAGACTTGGGACTGAGTAGTTTATATACAAAACCCTATTGGTCACAAGTCTAGAGATTGGCCAGATCAACTAGGCTACCTTTGTTGTCCTGCTTAGTAAGAACTCTAGCTCAGCATTATTAACCTCTAATCATTACTAATGGGTGATCAATCCATCAGCAGAGAGAGGGGACAGGAAGGAGTAGGTACTAAGTCAGTTAGGAAAAGGTAACAAAACCTGAGGACAAGGTCTTTATCTCTCCAAGGTTAAACACATACTCTAGCACAGTATTACTTGATAACCTCAACCAAAGACAAGTCATTTAGAATGCTTGTATAGAGAGGGGATCTGGAAAGAGTATAGTGTCTAGAGCAAGAAGTATAAAGGAAAAGACTAGGAGAAAACCTGAAGAGATAAAAGGAAAATATTATACTTACTTACTACATAGCTAGCTAGGAATGCTTTGTACAAAGACAAAGGACCATTAAAGCTAGGAAAGAGTCAGAGCCAATACTCTGTAGCTCTATGCTTGAGGAGGACTAGTACTAGTGAAGGAAAGGGAACTAAGAGCTCTAAAGGAGAGACTACAGGAAAGTAGTCTCCTTTATACACTTTGCTTATATAGATGGGAAAGTAATGAAGTCATAAACATGAGGACTACATGAGGACAACATGAGGAATACATGAGGCAATCTAGAACTTTGGTTGTAAGTTCTATGATTGAATACAAAAGCATAAAGATAAGGCTAGAAGTTAATAAGGATAATTGTCTCCTAAACTAAGTCTATTGAAGAAGACTTAGGGAAAGATCTAGAACATTAGTTGTCAGTTCTAGGGTGTACACAAGGCAGTCTAGAACTTTGGTTGTAAGTTCTAGGGGCAGTACAGAAGTACAGCCTTTTATATTACAGAAGTCATAAAGAGTCATTAGAAGTCATAATACTCCACCTTATGAGAAAAGTGTATTACAAACTAGTGTACAGGAAGTACAGGTCAAGTCAGACAGAGTCATAGGAACAATAGAGAGCTCTACTTCATGGGAAAAGTATTACACAGCTTACACAGCATAACTAGTCAGGAGGACTCATAAGGAGTCATTAGAAGTATGAGATAGAAGACATAACAATACAGTAAAGGAGTCATTAGAAGATTAATCTAGGATACAAGAAGACACAAACTAGTGTCAGCAGATTAATAGAAGACACAAACCAGTGTAGCATACAGTCTAAAGGATTAGCCAGCTCCACTTCATAAGAACAACAGTGAAGGGAGTTACTAAAGTCACTAGAGTAACATCACTCTAGCAAAAGGTATATAAGGAGGCCAGTTTGGCCCTCAAAGGATAGTTTTATCAACTTAAGTTACCTAGTACTTGGAAGTACTCTACTACCAACCTACTAGGCTACACTTGCAGCTTGACTAAAGTAGGACTCCTCTACCCTCTCACTATACAAGTCTACAAGTCTTACCCTTTATACTCTATTCTGTTACTATTCCTAAGGATTAGGACTAGTAAAGTGAGTATATCTTACAGTTGAGAGGGAAAACTTAAGGGGGGCACACATAGACAAGGGGTGAGGTGACAATTGACTGCTCAGTGTCTCTTGTCCTTATATTGTATGTATTCTAACTGAGACATTATAAAGTCATTGTCTTGTGGTTTGTCTATTGATGAACTAATCATCTCATAATACTCCCCTTCAAACTCTTACTAGTCTGAGTAAACTGGTAAGATGTTTGACTTGTGGTACATGTAGTGCTTTAGTTAATATGTCTGCTTGTTAATCATTTGTCTGTATGTATTTTGCATTTATGTACTCTAACTCAATGTAGCATTTAATAAAATCTTTCTTATGATCTAAATGCTTCATTTGTTCCAAATATTTGAGTTTGTCTAATGTAACCATTCATATAACAGCATTGTTATTACAATAGATATTAATTGGTGCATCAGAGACCTGCAGAATCTCTTCAGCTAAATGAGTAAGTGTGATTGCTTCCTGTGTTCCTCTTACAAGAGCTATTAATTCAGCTTCATACGTCAAATTTGCTACTAGTGTTTGTCTTTTACTTGACTATGAAACTAATGAATCACTCAAGTAAAATGTATATCCTGATATTGCATGATGCCCTTCTTGCATCATACTGTCTGCATCTGTATATCTGTTCAATATTGATTGATTTGTACTGCCAAGTTGGAGCCAGACATTGTTTGTAGTTTTTAAGTACATGTAACAATGTTTAAGTGCCAGATAATGCTTCATACCAGGGTTATTAAGGTATTTAGCTAACTGATTTGTTGCAAATGCTATATCTGGCCATGTACAGTCTACAATGTATCTAAGTGCACCAACTATGTTCATGTATAGTATATCAGACATTTGTTCTCTATTGTTATTGGTTTGCAATACTGTTTTTAATTGTGTACTAGGCTGTATAGGTGTTTGTACACTTTGTTTGTTTGTAAGTTTGTAACGTTCTATTATACTATTAATATAATGTGTCTGACACATCCTGATGAATCTATACTCTCTGTTGCATTGAATCTCTATACCAAGTAGCTAGTGTAATTTGCTACTGTCTGTATATTGTAAATAATGTACAATAGATTGTTTTATTATTGTAATAGTATTATTATTCATTACTGTAATAGTAATATTGTTGACATGTACAAATAATATGGCTACAGTTATTTCTTTCTTCTTTGTGAAGAATACAGTGTTATCATGTTTGGATTTTGTTAATCTGTATTTAAGTAGTATATTAGATAGTGTTTTATACTATCTTCTACCAGCTTGTTTTAATCTGTACAGCACTTTTTGTAATTGTAATATTTGTCCATTCTGTAATCCATCTATTAAGTTACCTGGAGGAGGTTTAACATATATTTCTTTGTCTTCTATCAATTGTCTATACAGATATGCTGATTTTATATCTATCTGATGTATTTCATAATTATTAGATGCTACCTATACTAAGGTAGACAAAACATAAACTCAACTAGCTGTGTGACACACATGATCTACCCTGAACTGTCTAAATCAGACACAAACTATGACAAGGAAACTTGTTCAACCACAGAGCTGAAATCCACAAAGTAGCACTATAGAATTGTTAGAATTATGCTTTTCTACAGAATGATGTAACAGATTTTCAAAAAAATAAAAAATGACCAAGTTATTTCCAAAAGACTATTTTTTGCTCTAAATGACCTGATTGTTATTTTGCCACACACAAAAAAAAATTCTGCAAATTCTTGTCAAATTTCACTACCCTCAGCTACAACATTATGACAAATACCTCCCATATACGGAAATTACGTAATATTATTAATACATCCTATAATTGTCTCAACAGAAAGCAGGCTTAGTGAGCCAGTAAGAGGTACTCATATCACATATACTGTTACAGAAAACTGTAGATAAGATGTAGATGTATATTTAACAAAAAAAACTGATAATATTTTTTTTTGCCTTGCCCTCTCATAAATTTCGCCGCTAGGGTCCTTCCTAATTAGTTAAGCGAGTCCGTGACACGTTACTGTCACAGCTTGTCGAGTTTATCTTTCATCTACCTTAATATTAATCACACTGTAGATAGTCTAGCAGTAGGAGCAAATAAATCGTCCATATGATAGTCAAGGCTGTCAATCTGATAGTTTCCTTGAACTACTAATTATGCTTTGTATTTTTCTATGCTATTGTCAGTGTATTGCTTTATTTTATAGACAAATCATGTTCTGATGATGTTAATATTATTGTGTGGATTCATGATTTCCCATGTATTATGATTTTCTAATTGTTTTATTTTGTCTTTCATAGCTGTAATTCATGAATCACAATCCAGACATTGGATTGCTTCATAAAATGAAGTTGGATCTGATTGTATTTCACTTATTTTAGCATTAAATTCTGTTAAATGAATGGCAATATTATCTTCATCCTTTTTGCTAAGTACATACATGTGTATTGTTATGTGTTTATTCTCCATACATTGTTCAAGCTTAATAGTATGTTCTGTTGGTTTCTGTTTCTGTTCCAATCAATGTAATTTAGGTTCTACTTCTTTTTCAGTTAATTTAACTTTGTTGTCTGTTAAGTCTATTGGTTCTGCCACTTTTCCTTTTTTGTTAGGATCAGTGTTGTCTGTATCATTGTCATCCGTTCTCATTATTCTATTGTCTGTTTCATTCTTTTTAATTATTAAACACTTGTTCATATTGTTGTTTGTATTGTCTATTTTCTCCCCTTCAATTTGAGGAGGTTTACCTTTGAGAAATTGAATATTTTGTTCAATGGTAATTTTATTATTGTGCCATGTTTTATAGCCTTTACTTTCATTGTCTAATCCTATCCAACAAGTAATGATACCTTACTGTTGTATTTTTGTAGGATTTTCATTGCAAATGATAATATATTGACCAAATTTGTATATATTATCAATTGTTCTGTGTGTTCTGTAACATTTGTAATGTGGGGTATTGTAATTTAAAGCAGTATACAGTGTTCTATTATGAATATAGGTAATATGAATTACTGCTTTGGCTCATAATGTAAACAGTAATTCAGTAGATGTTAGATATGCTCTTACACCTCTAAATATAGTTTTATGAGTTTGTTCCACTATTCTGTTCTGTTGTAGAGTATGATGTACTGTTAATCTTTGTTTTGTTTCTTGTGAATCTAAATATTGTTGGAAATCTTCACTAAGGAATACAGTATTGTTATCACTTTGTAAAAGCTTTATTTTAACTCTGTGTTGTGTAAATATTTTAGTTGTCTATTGTATGTATTGTGTATATGCATTAGATTTTGTTTGTAATTTGAGCATTATGCACCAACAAGTAGAATTGTCTACAATTGTTAATAAGTAGTGTATGTTCTTATATGTGTGCAGTTCAATAGGACCAATGATATCAATATGAATAAGATCTCCAAATTGATTTGTAAGAGGAGATTGACATAGTTTTGGTATTGGTGTACATTCAATATTTACTTTTATACATTCAATACATTCTTTTTCTTTGTAGTTCATTATTTTAGTTGATAGTACACTTGGTTGTGTCTTTAATAATCATTTAATATAATCGTAACTTATATGTCTGAAGCGTTTATGTATATCATAAATAGATAGTTTGTTCATTGTTTTTAATAAATGATTATTGTACAAAATATACAAGTTATTTCTCAATTGTATATGTCCAATGTATTCATTACATAGTAATGTTATAGTACAATTATTGTTTGTAAACATAAAAGAATAACCTTCCCTACATAGTAGTGCTTGACTTATGAGGGAAAAGGTCATTTGTGGATAGTAATAGATGTTTTGTAATGTTATGACACTTCTTTCTTGTATATTCTTTGGGATTTCGATACACATAGATCCTGCTCAATTAAGAGTCATTGTTGATCTATTTGCAATAGTTACAATTGTAGGAGTTATGTCATGTACATCTGTTAATCAAAATAGATAAGGAGTAGCATGTATTGATGCACCAGAATCAAGTAAATCCATCATTTGTGTATAGGATTTCTTGTTAGCTATGATTGTATTTGTAAATATGTTAGTACATACTCAGGAAACATATTGTTCGAATTGTTTGTCCTGGTTGCTTGGAATAAGAGTGTAGGTGTTATTGTTCATTTCAACATTGCCTTCCTTTAATTCAACATTGTTTTTGTTTGGGTTTTCAATAATAAATGTGTTTGTTGTGTTTTCCACAGTTTGATTTGTTTTATGTACAATGTTAGCTTGATGTTTGGTGTGTGCAAGCTTTGTAGCTTCAGTAGGAGGTTTGCAGCATTCCTTAGAGAAATGTCCTGTTTTTCTACAATTGAAACATTTTGCTTTTGTCAGATTGAACAGATTTGGCAGATTGAATTTCCTCTGCTTATTAGCTTTATACATTGTATTAACATGTGCATTATTCTTTGTCCAATCATTGGAATCTTGTGCTTGTTTAGTACAGTAATTGTTGTAGGCATTCTGTAATGTAAGGATTAGTTGCTTCAGTTTGACTTTCTTATGTTCATTGACTGGTTTGCCTTCGTTTTGAGCATCAGTAGATTGTATTATTGTATTTACTATGTGTGTATATTGCTCAGGAGTGGCAAGCAATATTGCTGCTTTGTATGTAGAGTTGTGTGGTGGATTACTGTTAGCAGACAGAGTTGTGTATACTTCCTCAAGTCTGTCTAATGTATGTCTAAAATGTTTTACATGGTCTCTACAAATAAACAGTGCTGATTTGTTGATAGCCTTTTTACATGCTGTCTGAGGGTTAAAGCATTCTTCAAGCACTTTCATTAACTGAGGGATAGATGTATTGAAGTGTATATAGTTTGCCAATATTGTGTCAGTAATGTTATTAACTATGCATGTATGAATGGCCTTAACTATCTCCCTCTCAGCTTTGTTCTGCAGTTCATCCTTTAGTAAGTGTTTGAAGCACATAGCTGCAACACTAGAAACAATGTAGTAGTGCCACATCTTGTAGTTTGCTTCAGTCTTAAGCATTGTGATGTTTTGACCAAAGTATTTAGGTACATTGGCTGGTTTACAGTGTGTATCTGTATGTGGGGGAACCATGATACAAATGTGTACAAATGTATGCAAGTAAAGAGTTTAGAGTGTACAGTGAATGTGTGTATGTAGGGAGCTCAAGGCTCATAACCTGTTGAGAGGGAAAACTTAAGGGGGGCATGTATAGACAAGGGGTAAGGTAATGATTGACTACTCAGTGTCTCTTGTCCTTATATTGTATGTATTCTAACTGAGACATTATGAAGTCATTGTCTTGTGGTTCATCTGTTGATGAACTAATCATCTCATAATAATAACATACAATACTTACACTAAACATCTTGATTTACAAAAAGACTTTATACAATGTTATATTCAAAACAATTACATTAATGTATACTATGTTCAATCACAGAACCAATTAGCAGACATCCTTACAAAAGCTCTCTACATCCTACAGATCAAGCATCTAAACAAACTATTAGGCATACAGTCCTAGTTCTTAATTAATACTTGAAGGGGAGTATTAGATTGTACTCTAGATTAGGAAATCCCTAATTGCCTTATGTAGAGTTACTATACTTGGAATGTCTCAGACTATCAGACTTTACTATGTAGTATATAAGGTAGACACTTGCTTAATGTCTTAACAAGAGAGAGAGTACTTAGAGCACTCCTACTACACTAGTTAAAACCTATACTCAAGACTTTTGTGTTCTCTACCTTTACAATAAGCTGTGTGTCCACTCTCTATACTCTTGAATCTGTTATTGCTCAATGTTGTGAATGGCAGTAATTTATAGTAATAGTTTTGCCAATAATTGTAATATTGTCAATGTACATAAATGTTACAAGAATTGTTTTATTATTTTGTTTCTTGTAAAATACAGTATGATTGTAATTAGCTTGTTCTAATCTAATCTTAAGCAGTAGTTCAGTAATCTTCTTGTACCATTGTCTACCTACTTGTTTCAATCTGTATAATGCTTTATTTAAGTGTAACACTTGTCCAGGTTTAATATCTGTAAGTAGCCTGCCTGGTAGCAGTTTCACATAAATGAATTTGTCCTCATTTAGTTCTCTGTAAAGATATACAGATTTTACATCTATCTAATGTATTTCATAGTTCTTAGATGCTGCCTAAGATAACAATAATTGTACTGTTAATAGTTTTGTTACTAGAGCAAATAAATTGTCAGAATAGAAGTCTATTCCATTCTTTTGAGCATATTCTTACACTACAAATTGTGCTTTGTATTTGTCTATTCAGCTGTTAGCCAGTCTTTTGATTTTATAGACAAATTTCATTCTAATTATATTTGTATTCATAGGAGGGATAGTATATATCCATGTGTTTTGTTGTTAAAGTGACTTTATTTCATCCTTCATAGCTTTAATCCACTATTCTTTGTCTATATGTGTTATAGTATTGTAATACATTAATGGATCATTATAGACTTTGTTGAGGAATTTGTTAAATTCTGTTAGATACATAGCTAGGTTTATATTGTCTTTGTAATTTAAACCTATAGTTTGTTTAACCAGTCTTTGCTCTTGTGTAAAGTATTGTATAACAGGTTCTTTATCTTTATTATTGTTATTAGGAAGAGTTTTATCATTGTTTGATGTATCATCATTATGATTATTCTCCCCTTCAATCCTAGACATTGGTTTGTCTATGAATTGTACATTACATTTGACAGTAACTTTATTATTATGGCACACTAAGTGACCTTTACTGTTGTTATCATAACCTAGCTATTGTGCATGTTAGCCTCTAGGTTGTAGTTTATACATTTGTTCGTTCTGTATAATACAATATGTACTGAATTCTCATATATTATCTATTTGATAATGTTCATTATACTGTTTATAATATAGTGTTGCAAAATTAATAACAACTCTCAGTGTTCTGTTATGAATAAATGTTTGATGTTGTACCACATATACTCAGAATTTCATAAGTAACTTTGCTGATAACAGACACATACATACACTGTTAAAGATAGTCTTATACATATGTTCTACAACTCTGTTCTACTACAGTGTATTGTGTACTGTTAATCTATGTATTGTTCCTTGACTTTCAATATATGTAGTGAAGTCTTTACTTAGGAACACTGTATTGTTATTACTTTGGAGAGTTTTAACTCTTATACTGTACTGTGTAAATAGTCTCATTGTATGCTTTACATATTCTGTAAAAGCATTGTTTTAACTAGCATAGCAGGAGTGCCCCAAGTACTCTCTCTTATTGAGACATTAAGCAAGTGTCTGCCTTATATACTACATAGTAAAGTCCAATAGTCTGAGACATTCCAAGTGTAGTAACTCTACAAAAGGCAATTGGGGATTTCCTAATCCAGAACACAATCTAATACTCCCCTTCAAGCATTAATTAAGAACTAGGACTGTATGCCTAATAGTTTGTTTAGATGCTTGATCTGTAGGATGTGGAGAGCCTTTGTAAGGATGTCTACTAATTGGTTCTGTGATTGAACATAGTATACATTAATGTAATTGTTTTGAATATAACATTGCACAAAGTCTTTTCATAAATCAAGATGTTTAGTGTGAGCATTGTATGTTATTTTGTCAGACTTTACAGTCTTTATTACACCTTGATTATTACAATAAATCATAATGGGTGCTGATTCAGTCTGTAGTACTTCTTCAGCAAATTGTTTGAGCCAAATGGCTTCTTGAGTAGCATACACTAGCACTTACAACTCTGCTTTGTAAACAGATAGTAGTACCAGGTTTTACTGTTTGCTTGACCAGGATATGGTTAATTTAGCTAATTGAAAGACATAACTGTTTATTACTTTATGTCCTTCTGTCATTCGTCTGTCTGCATCACAATAGCCTCATAGTTTTAAGGTGTTTGTGCTTCCAAGTTGAAGCCAACAATTTGTTGTATATTTTAAATATGCAAAGTAATGTTTTACTACTTTGTAGTGATACATTTAGGGCTTTTGTAAGTAGCATGCTAATTGCCCAGTAATATAAGATATGTCTGGCTGTGTGCAATCTGCAACATATCTTAACAATCCTACCATATTCATGTATGGCATTGTTTCATTATTACTTTCGTTTGTATTGTATGTATTGTTTGTATTGTTGGATAGATCTATTCCAGGAGTAATAGGCATTTGTAGTGCCTTTTCGTTTTCAAAGTGGTAATGCTTGATTATACTTTCAATATAATGCTTTTACTATAAGCTAATCGTTTGTTAAGGTCTATCTTAGCTTATTTCAATACTAAGTAACTAATGTATTTTGTTACTGTCAGTAAATGTAATGTGTTGTCTTAATGCATGTTTAAATACTGTTATTATAGCAATAGTTTTGCTAATAATTGTAATATTGTTAATGTGTATAAATGTTACAAGAATCGTTTTATTATTTTGTTTCTTGTAAAATACAGTATAATTGTAATTAGCTCATTCTAATCCAATCTTAAGCAGTAGTTCAGTAATCTTCTTGTACCATTGTCTACCTGCTTGTTTCAATCTGTATAATGCTTTATTTAAGTGTAACACCTGTCCAGGTTTAATATCTGTAAGTAGCCTGCCTGGCAGCAGTTTCACATAAATGAGTTTGTCCTCATTTAGTTCTCTGTAAAGATATGCAGATTTTACATCTATCTAATGTATTTCATAGTTCTTAGATGCTGCCTAAGATAACAATAATTGTACTATTGATAGTTTTGTTACTAGAGCAAATAAGTTGTCAGAATAGAAGTCTATTCCATTCTTTTGAGTGTATCCTTACACTACAAATTGTGCTTTGTATTTGTCTATTTGGCTGTTAGCCAGTCTTTTGATTTTATAGACAAATTTTGTTCCAATTATATTTGTATTTGTAGGGGGGATAGCATATATCCATGTGTTTCATTGTTGAAGTGACTGTATTTCATCCTTCATAGCTTTGATCCACTGTTCTTTGTCTATACATGTTATAGTATCATAATATGTTAATGGATCATTATAGACTATGTTAAGGAATTTGTTAAATTCTGTTAGATACATAGTTAGGTTTATATTGTCTTTGTAATTTAAACCTATAGTTTGTTTAACCAGTCTTTGCTCTTGTGTAAAGTATTGTATAACAGGTTCTTTATCTTTATTATTGTTATTAGGAAGAGTTTTATTATTGTTTGATGTATCATTGTTATAATAATTCTCCCCTTCAATCCTAGACATTGGTTTGTCTATGAATTGTACATTGTGTTCAACAGTAACTTTATTATCATAGCACACTAAGTGACCTTTACTGTTGTTATCATAACCTAGCCATTGTGTGTGTTAGCCTCTAGGTTGTAGTTTATGTGTTTGTTTGTTCTGTATAATACAATATGTGCTGAATTCTTGTATATTATCTATTTAATAATGTTTGTTATACTGTTTGTAATATAGTGTTGCAAAATTAATAGTAACTCTTAGTGTTCTGTTATGAATAAACGTTTAATATTGTACTACATATACCCAGAATTTCATAGGTAACTTTACTGATAACAGACACATACATATACTGTTAAAGATAGTCTTATACATACATTCCACAACTCTGTTCTGCTGTAGTGTATTGTGTACTGTTAATCTATGTATTGTTCCTTAACTTTCAATATATGTAGTAAAGTCTTTACTTAGGAACACTGTATTGTTATCACTTTGGAGAGTTTTAACTCTTATACTGTACTGTGTAAAGAGTCTCATTGTATGCTTTACATATTCAGTAAAAGCATTACTTTTATGCTACATAGGTAGCATATTTACCCATTGTGTAGCATTATCTATAATGGGAAAAAGATATTTGTACTTACTGTAAGCTTGTACTGGGGCAGGTCCCCAAATATTAATGTGGAGATGATCTTCATAAGATTGTGTAAGAGGTGTTGTTCATATTTTTGGTATTTCATTGTGTTGTATGTTTGCTTTGATACAATCTGTACACTGTACATTTTTATTGTCTGTTATCCTTTGACTTATAATCTCAGGATACTCTTGTATGAGTTTGTACAAGTAATTGAAATTAACATGACCCATTTGTTGATGTAAATCAACAATAGTGATTGTGTTAATAGATTGTTTATTATGATGAGAAACTATCATATACAAGTTATTTTGTACATGTATTTCACCAATCTTTGTATAAGTAGGAGAATAAATAATACATTCATTGTTTGTTTTTGTTAAAACATATCCTGCTTTGTATAATAGTGCTTCACTAACAAGTGTGAAGTTCAGATTGGGATGATAGTATATGTTTTGTAGTGAAATTGTATTCACCTTAGTATGCTCATTAGCTTTGTCTTATAGTTTTATGTTAAATGTCATTACTCTACTTTTGCTAAGTATGAATAATGATTTATTCACAATTGTAATGTTTATTAGGGTCGAGTTCTGAACGTTTGTAAGACAGAACAAGTATAGAGTAGTATGTACATTTGCACCAGAGTCTAATATATTAATACAATGTATTAGTTCAGTATTATTGTAATGTATTGTATTAATACATATGTTTGGATTGTAATTGAACTCCTTAATAACTTCTTTCATATTGTCAAATGAGTTCATACAGTATATGACAAAAGTATTGCACAGGTGAAAAAATATATATAACTTCCCCAAAACACAATAATATTACACTCTGTAAATTGGTACTTGTAGTCTAGCATTTTATGAATACAACACTCTATAGAGTATTAAATTCCTTTCAAAAATGAGTGAAAGCAGAGAAGAATACAAAAAAAGGTCAATTTTC
>NW_006760386.1:5671149-5678529 GCF_000271605.1 Fomitiporia mediterranea MF3/22
ACATCAAGCAAGTGTCTACCTTATATACTACATAGTGAAGTCTGATAGTCTGAGACATTCTAAGTGTAGTAACTCTATGAAAGGCAATTAGGGATTTCCTAATCTAGAACACAATCTAATACATTACTTTTATACTATATAGGTAGTATAGTTACCTATTGTGTAGTGTCATCTACAATAGTAAAAAGATATTCATACTTACTATAAGCTTGTACTAGGGCAGGTCCCCAAATATTAATGTAGAGATAATCTCTATAAGATTGTACAAGAGGTGTTGTTTGTATTTTTGGTATTTCATTATATTGTATGTTTGCTTTAATACAATCTGTACACTGTACATTTTTATTGTCTGTTATCCTTTGACTTATAATCTCAGAATACTCTTGTATGAGTTTGTGCAAGTAATCAAAATTAACATGACCCATTTGTCAATGTAAATCAACAATAGTGATTGTATTAATAGATTGTTTATTATGATGAGAAACTATCATATACAAGTTATTTTGTACATGTATTTCACTAATCTTTGTATGAGTAGGAGAATAAATAATACATTCATTGTTTGTTTTTGTTAAAACATATCCTGCTTTGTATAATAGTGCTTCACTAACAAGTGTGAAGTTCAGATTAGGATGATAGTATATGTTTTGTAGTGAAATTGTATTCACCTTAGTATGCTCATCAGCTTTGTCTTATAGTTTTATGTTAAATGTCATTACTCTACTTTTGCTAAGTATGAATAACAATATATTCACAATTGTAACATTTATTAGGGTTGAGTTCTGAACATTTGTAAGACAGAACAAGTATAGAGTAGTGTGTACATTTGCACCAGAGTCCAATATATTAATACAATGTATTAGTTCAGTATCATTGTAATGTATTGTATTAATACATATGTTTGGATTGTAATTGAACTCCTTAATGACTTCTTTTGTATTGTCAAATGAGTTCATGAAGTCATTTACTTACATCTATAACACTATCCTCTTGTACTTTGAATACTGAAAATATATCAGATTCAGCAGATAGAGCAGATTCAGTAGATAGAGCAGATTGAACAGGTAAGCTACTAGAACTTGATACTGAGGCTTCTACAATTGTAGACTCTAGCATTAGTGTTTTATTAATGTCTTCAATGAATACCATTTCATTATCATCTCTAATGAATACTACTGTATTAAGTGTAGGTTGAGACAGTATAGTAGTAGTAGTAGAAGTAGTAGCTGTTTGCCTATGCTTTTTCTTTTGAGCTTCTATTGTTTTGCTTGTTAGAGGATTTTGACAGTCTTTTAACATATGCCTGTACTTATTGTAGTTGTAGCATTTAACTTTATTATAAGGCTTTGTTTTGCCTTTAGTTACACTTTTGCCTTTTGTTTGTAGGCTGTCTCATTCAGTATCTTGTTTTGTTTAAGAGTACTGAGAATGATACTTAGTATATATGTTTTGTAATTTGTGTATCAACTTAGCTAGTGTCAGAACATCTTTCTGAGCTACTGTAACTGTTGGTAGTTGATTATAATAGGTAATCTGCCTGTCTAGCATTGTTGCTACCCATCTATACTCACAAGGAGTAGTAAGGTTAATTGCTAAGATGTATGTATCATTATTAGGGGCTTTATTATGTACAGACAACTGCCTGTAGATTTGTTCAATGTTGTCTAACATTTTATCAAACTGTAATACATGCTCTTTTACTATAAACAACATAGATATGTCTACAGCATGTGTCATCATTGTTTGAACATTGTATTGTTCAGAAAGCACCTTCATAAGACTTCTAACACTTGTATGTGTTGTAAAGTTTGTATAAATTGTATCAGTTATTGTTTTTGTTATACAATGATACAAAACATTACCTGTACATATGCCAGCATTATTAGAGGAAGGGGGATTGTGCTCTAGATGGTCTGAGAGCATCATAGTAGCAAGTGTACTGTGTATGTATAAGCACTATATCTTGTATCCCTTTACACCAGCCAACTTTTCTGTTCCCTCAAAGAACTTTGTAATGTTGGAGTCCTTCATCATAGTGTTAACAAAGGTATACATTGTAGACAACATTATAATAGGTTTGGGGGGAGAGGGAGGTCTAGGGCTTGGTGGTCTAGCAGGAGGCAAAGGCATTCTGTAAGAGCAAGTGTGTGGAAGCATTCAATGGGCACTAAGACTCATAACCTTTTAACTAGTATAGTAGGAGTGCTCCAAGTACTCTCTCTCTTGTTGAGACATTAAGCAAGTGTTTACCTTATATACTACATAGTAAAGTCCAATAGTCTGAGACATTCCAAGTACAGTAACTCTACATAAGGCAATTAGGGATTTCCTAATCCAGAGCACAATCTAATAATAGGTGATGGAGGTAGGATTGCAAGTGTCTGCAAGTGCTTGAACCTACTTGTTGGCACTTGCAGACACGTCAGAGTTTGAAATAAAGAAATGTCTGACTGCAACCTAACAAAAATCATGAGTAATGTAACATGGGCATTAAATGTCAATCTCTGCAAGTCCAGCTCTTCAATTTTGAGAGACTTGCATAACTCTTGGCATCTTACTCTAAATTGCCAAAGCCCTTCTGCAAGTCTCTCTGCCAATTAATTGAAGTCGCCTCTTATTTACCACTGTGTATGCCTGTTGACCCTGAAAGCTAAATTTTAATTCAATACAAACACAAGTTCCGGCGTGATCGACAGTAAGTAACCCGCTCGTGCCGATTGGTCAATTCAATTCACGTGGTGTGTTAATGTAATGTAAGCGTCTGACCACACTGCACTCCTTGACCTGATCCATGACATGCAGTCCGGTACGACGAGCCCTGCTCGTTCATTTTCAGAACGCTCTGCTCTTCTTCCAAGTACTCAAGATGCTGTCGAGCGCGGTGAGCCGTCGTACAAACAGAATCCTCGTAGTAAGTGAATCATTCTCATTTGCCTTGCGAAAATTCCTGACCTTGTTTCATAGACGCACTTCGACCATTGATCAGAGGTTCTGCATGGCCAAGAGTAAATTATTATATACCATTTACTGCATGGCTTCCGAATTACTCTATTTCTTTGTGAGCTTCGGCGCGTTGGCTTTTTGACGTGACATATGTTTCGGGTACTGATTGATCTTGATAGACTGGGTGGAGATTTCCTTGCCGGGCTGTCCGTTGCTTGCATTTTAATACCTCAATCTATATCGTACGCGACTTCTCTTGCAAGACTTAGCCCATTAGCCGGCCTAGTGCGTTTATTTATTTCTAGGATTTATTTTTAATTTCCTTATATTCCATTAAGTTCTCTGCAGCAATACCAGGGATTGTATATGCGCTTTTAGGAACTTCGCGTCAACTAAATGTAGCTCCGGAAGCAGCTTTGTCGTTGCTTATCGGACAAACTGTCCAAGGTGCATTACATTCAGACCCACATGATCATCCGCATAATCCAGATGCAATTGGTATTGCGATTTCTACCATCACGACCTTGCAAGTCGGAGTATTTGCGTTCTTGTTAGGATTCTTTCGCCTGGGATTTATCGACGTACTCCTGAGCCGGGCTTTATTACGTGGATTCATCACCGCTATAGCCGTCATCATATCCATGTACGTACTCATGATGCGTACGGTGTTAATTCATGTAGAGCTGAGACGCCGTGCTGCAGAGAGCAATTTATTCCCATGTTTGGCCTATCGGAGCTAGAACATGCACTCAATCCGGAGACGACATTAGACAAACTCATCTTCCTCATACGTAACGTCACTTCACATGAACATAGGCCCACAACAATCATCAGCTTTGGTGCCCTCGCCATACTTGTATTTTTCCGCTACTTCAAAGCATTTTTCAAGAATCATTGGTTCATTTACCGACTACCGGAGGTGCTCATCGTGGTCATAGCTTCTACTATCCTCAGCAACGTCTTCGACTGGGACGACCTTGGAGTCAGTGTTCTCGGCTCTGTCCCCATCACTTCCAGCGAGCGCTCGTTCGTCCGCTTTCCGTTGCATCAGGCAACACTACGATACGCGAAGAGCACAACGTCAACTGCAGTTCTAATCGCAGTGATTGGATACCTAGATAGTATTGTCGCTGCGAAGCAAAACGCATCCCGATTTGGGTATTCCATATCTCCAAACAGAGAACTCGTTGCACTAGGTGCCGCTAATATTGTTGGATCTTTTGTCCCTGGCCTGCTTCCAGCATTCGGGTCTATTACGAGGTAAGCATTTTATCCTTAGCACTTGATGAAGACATGCATAAATATTACCACTACAGATCACGCATCAACGGAGATGTTGGAGGACGCTCCCAGATGGCTTCTCTGATCTGTTCTGCGTTCGTACTCCTTGCGACGTTCTTCCTTCTGCCAGCCCTTTACTACCTGCCCCGTTGCGTGCTCGCTTCAATGTGCGTATCGTATAGTGAATGACGGTGCAATGTACTGATGCATACCTGCAGTGTATTCCTAGTCGTTTTCAGTATTCTTGCCGAAGCACCGCATGATATATCTTATTTCTGGAGGTTTGTTCTCACTGTATTCAAGTGACTTTTCGTGCTGTCAAACTAACCTTCTGGCTGTAGAATGCGTTCATGGACTGACTTCGGCCTGATGTCCATCACCTTCTTCACCACTCTATTCTGGAACGTAGAAGTCGGAATCGTCTGCAGTATCATATGTTCGCTCCTGCTTGTCGTTCACAAATCGTCGAAGCCGCGCCTTACCATACTCGTAAGTTTTTTGAACATGACGTGGTTTCCTTTGTGCATGTAACGAATACTTGTTACAGGGCCGCATACCAGGAACTACGAGATGGAAACCTGTTAACGAATACCCAGAGGCAGAGGAAGACGTTCCCGGTGCTCTCATCATCCGTTTAAGGGATAACTTAGATTTTGGTACGCGCCTTTACTTTTTCTCTTAATGCCATAGTTGTGCTTATTTTCGGTTGATTCTAATAACTCTAGCCAACACGGCTCAGTTAAAGGGTTCGCAACTCCCGCTTATTCTCGCAGATATCATACTAACTTTTGCACTTGCTTCCATGAAGAGCGATTAAGACGATTAGAACTATACGGACACGACCCAAGTCATCCATCCGACACTCCACGTAGAGAGCAGGCCTCTGTCATAGTTTTCCATTTGGCGGATCTCGAGACTTGCGATGCAAGGTGAGAAACCCACCTATTTTTCTCCTATTTTTCGCTCATTATTCTTGCCTTCTAATAGCGCCGCCCAAATATTCTACGAACTTCTCGAAAACTACAAAGTATGTCCGCTTTCTCGCCTCCATCCGCCGTCTTCAATGTATTAATAAATTAATAACTTCATAGTCTCGCAGTGTCGAAATCTTCATAGCGCACCTCCGTCCATCATTACTTCTTACCTTTGAGAGAGCAGGTATCGTTGCGTTGTTAGGTGAGGAGGCGTTCTTCCAGGACGTGGCGGCTGCCATGGTCCGTGTCGAGATGGCCGAAGTTGCCAATCTCAACTTGTAGAATGTTATGATGAGTGGTCAACGGATTACCAATACCTTACAACTATGACTCTATTGCTAGAAAACATGAACAAAAGCCCTTGTCACAAAGGTTCGATGACGTGCAAATGATAGTAAATAACTAAGAAGTTTCAATGTATTGCAGATAACGGAGGCAAAGAACGCCATCGATAGAGGAGCGAACATAAACAGGAGGACTCTAACAAAATTTTGGTGGGCACGCAGGGATATCATTGTCTCAATTGCTGGATTGAAGCTTTCGTGCCAGTTCTCGCCATGTGCAACGCTCTTGAACTCTAGTTTCGTAAAAAACGTGCAGTTAAGCAGTGAGCAGTGAGCACAGCTGTATTCCTTAGCCTCCAAAGTGTAAGACGAAGATTAGGTGGGATCCACAAAAGACCTTCACCTGCCGGGCCATAAAATATATAGTATTTTATACCAAATTGAACATAATATTCAATATGTACACCCCCTTACCAAAAGTGTCTGTCACCACCCTTATTTGCTATAATTTAACAATTTCTAAACACAATTGTAAGTCTCTGGCCTCAAAAAATTCATACACAATCTATGTAAAGTAATAAATGAATCTGAAAATAAATTTTAAGTTTGGTATTGGATTAAGCTAGAAATTGGAAAAATAAGGAGTTAGAGGAATGACTAATTTAAGCATGTTTTTCACCACTCTTTTCCCCTTACAGTCAGAACAGCAAAAGGTTTTGGTCTGAAATTTTGTATACATGTAGAACAGTATGATATTTACTTAATATGATTTTTGTAGATTTTTTGATAGAGTGCCAGAGTTACAGCTTGCAATTTATTCAGAAAGAGACAGAAATGTATGAAAATAAGTAGAATTCAATAAAATATTCAACAAATCATGTATAACATGTTACAGACTCACTCAAAAAATCCAAAAAAATCATACTAAGTAAATATCATACTGTTCTACATGTATACAAAATTTCAGACCAAAACCTTTTGTTGTTCTGACTGTAAGGGGGAAAGAGTGGTGAAAAACATGCTTAAATTAGTCATTCCTCTAACTCCTTATTTTTCCAATTTCTAGCTTACTGTCGTTTTCATAAATATTGTCACACGTGCAATTTGTGATTTTTGTCACACTAAGTACACTTAAATACAAAATCTACTATAACTCAACTAATATCTAACCAAATTACATGATCTAAGTTGTAAAAATTATACTTTTGAAGTATCTTTCATATTCCAGAAAAAATAAAGTAAAATGAGCAAAAATTGAGTAAGATACAACACAATATGTGAGTTTTCCCTATATTTCATGTATATGAGTTTTCCTAGTCCTAAAACTGATTGTACAATACTATAAACTAGTCTAAATGAAGAATATAGCTTGATTATTAATTTACATATTGAATTCTAACTAGGATACAGAATATACATATAAGTATAATACATATTTAAGTTTGCTAAAATTGAGCATTTTCCCCTAACCTCTCTACACTCAGGGAAGGTGTAAGATATACTCACTTTACTAGTCCTAATCCTTAGGAATAGTAACAGAATAGAGTATAGAGGGTAAGACTTGTAGACTTGTAGAGTAAGAGGGTAGAGGAGTCCTACTTTAGTCAAGCTACAAGTATAGCCTAGTAGGTTGGTAGTAGACTACTTCCAAGTACTAGGTAACTTAAGTTGATAAAACTATCTTTTGAGGGCCAAACTGGCCTCCTTATATACCTTTTTCTAGAGTAATGTTACTCTAGTGACTTTAGTAACTCTCTTCACTATTGTTCCTATAAAGTAGAGCTAGCTAATCTTTTAGACTATATACTACACTGGTTTTGTGTCTTCTATAATCTGCTGACACTAGTTTGTGTCTTCTTGTATCCTAGATTAATCTTCTAATGACTCCTTTACTGTAT
>NW_006760386.1:5681577-5685955 GCF_000271605.1 Fomitiporia mediterranea MF3/22
CTTCTTCAGATTCATCTGTATCCCTAGTATTGTTTCTCCTTTTCTAAGGTTGCCATCTCTTATAATTACTAGTTTGTCTCCTTTTGTTATTCAGAGGTTAGTTTTCTGTAGTAGGTTTGTTGTTTAGCTGAAGTTTTTCCAACCCTTCTCTAATTTCTTTTGTACTTGAATCTGAAGCTAGAATACTAAAGTATTCTAAAGACTCTGATTTCCTTTTCATCCAGTCTTTCCACATTTGTTCCTCTTGTAGGACTATGTCTCCTGTGTCCTGTTCTTTAACTGGTATTCTTTTACTTATTAGTAAACTATGCTCTAGTCTCTTTGTTAACCAGTTTTCTAAGTGTGGTGGCTTTACTACTATTGGATGATTTATGTGAAATTCCCTAATTAACTTTGCTGAATTAGTTAATCCTTTTCCAAATAGTTCCTAAGTATTATCTATGTCTAGATAGTCTAACCATTTGATCAAATATTAATATTTGTTCCTCCTCTTCCTACTATCTAAAATGTTTTCTACTATATATTCTTATTCCTTGTTGATTAACTCTGGGTCTGGATTAGTATACACTTGTCTTCCTGGATATTCCTTTTCTTTGTAAGGTATTAACAATCCTGAGTAGAAAACTGGATGAATATTCATCCTTTCTAGTAGTTTTAATTTGTAATTTACTACCCTTATTTGTTTTTCTATTTCAAATGGTTCTATATACCTGTTTGTCAACTTTCTAGTTAGTACTACTAGATTTAAGTTTTTACTATTTAGTAAAACAAAATCTCCTTCCTTTAATTCTGGAAGATTTCCTCTGTGTTTGTTAGTATACTTTTTCATTTGTTCCTGTGATTTCTCTATTACTTCCTTAGCATTTGCTTGTACTATCTTTATTTCCTCTAGGTATTTGTCTACTTCTTCCACATTTGACTTTCTATAATTGAAAGTCATGTTAGGATGTCTTCCATATATCAGGTAAAAGAGTGTATGTTTGGTAGCAGAGTGTTACTTATTATTATAGGCAAATTCTGCTATTGGGATAAACTCCTCCCAATCTTCTTATCTGTAATTAACATAACACCTTAGATACTGTTCTAATTCCTGATTTACTCTCTCTGTTTGTCCATCTGTTTCTGGATAGTAAGCAGTTGATAATACTTGTTTAATACCTAGTTGTACACATATTTGCTTAGTAAAGTTACTAGCAAATTGTGGTCCTCTATCTGTAGTTATTTTCAAAGGTAATCCATGTTTTGAAAAAACATGTTGTATGAATAACTTTACTGTTTCTTTAGAATCTATTTCCTTTTTACAGAGGATAAAGATTCCCATCTTTGAAAATCTGTCTACAATTATTAGCACTACATCTTTACCAGTTTGTATGATTAGTAATCCTGTTATAAAGTCTACTATAACATGTTCCTAGGGTCCTGTTAGAATTTTTAATGGTTGTAATGGTGGTTGTGTTTTTCCTCTCTTGTGTTTTGTCTTTTGGCATATTACACAAGTATCTACATATTCTTTTATCCAGTTAGTTATTCCTAACTAATAATATGTTCTCTTTACTAATTCCAAAGTTTTTCTGAGTCCTGAATGTCCAGCTATAATACTATCATAATATTGTTAAACAATTCTGACTTTTTCTTCCTGTTTACCTTCCCTTAGTAACAGTATTTTATTACTATAATTAGTTCCTGAGTCTGTTTCTGTAGTTTCTTCTACTGTCATTGTTTTAATGTGTATTTCTGACTCTTTGAACATTTCCTAAGAGAGTAATACAACTTCCTGATTATCTTTTTCTTCCAGCTCATAGTCAGGTCTTCTAGAGAGTGTATCTACTCTATTTTTCTTGCCTGCTCTGTATTCTATTTTGAAGTTGTATCTGCTTAGTTCTAGTGCCCATCTTACTTGTCTTCTGTTTAATTGCTTCTTATTTTGAAAGGTCTTCAAATTAGATTAGTCAGTTATTATTCTAATTTGATACTTGGCTCCTTCCAAATAATGTCTCCAGTTTGCTAATGCTTTTATAATAGTATATAATTCCTTATCTGGTGCTGTATAATTTCTTTCCTGTTTACTAAAAGTTGAAGAATAATAAGCTATAGGATGTAATTCTTTATCTTCTTGTTCCTGTGATAGTATTGCTGAGTATGCAAAATCTAATGCATCAGTTTCTACTACAAACTGCTTTTCATGGTTTGGCCTTGCTAATACTAGTACTTTAGCAAATGCTTCTTTTATAGCTTTAAAAGAGGCTTCTTGAGTGTCTCCCTATGTAAAAGTTCTTTTCTATGATAGTAAACTTGATAATGGTTTTACTTTTCCAGAATAATCTTCTACAAATTTCTTGTAGAAATTAAAGAATCCTAGTATTTTCTTAATGTCTCTCTTTGTTAGAGGTCTAGGCCATTCTAATATAGCTTTTATCTTGTAAGGATCTGCTTTTAGTCTATCTTGATTGACTACAAAACCTAAATAGTCTAATTCTTGTTTATTAAAGAAACACTTTTCTAGTTTATAGTAAAAGTCTACTTTCCTTAATAATTGTAGCACCTTTTTAGTTAGCTCTAATAGCTCCTTTTGTGTTTGAGCATAGATAATAATATTATCTAAATATATTACTATCCCTTTACCTATTAATTCTTCAAAGAGTTGATTCATAACTCTCTAAAATACTACTAGTGTATTCATCATTCCAAATTGTATTACTAGTGGTTCATATAATCCTTTATGTGTTCTAAAGGCTTGTAAGTATTCTTGTCCTTGTTTTATCCTAATATTATTGTATCCACTTTTAAGGTCAAGAGTTGTAAACCATTTTGCTTCCTTTAAATAGTCTGGTAGTGTGTGCATTATAGGTATAGGAAATGGATTAGGTTCTACAATCTGATTTAATTTCCTATAGTCTATAACCATCCTTGCTCCTGAATCCTTTTTGCTTACAAAGAATACTAGTGATGCAATTTTAGAATGACTCTCTCTAATGTATCCTTTCTTTAGGTTTTCTTGTATAAATTCCTCTACTACTTCTTGTTCTACAGGAGTTAGAGAATATACTGAACACATTTTAGGTAATTCTACTCTTTCCTTTAATTTGATATCCATATCCTATCTGGAATGCTTTAGTAATCTATCTGCTTTATCTTTATCAAACCTGTCTAAGTAATCCTATAATTCCTTTAGCTCTAATTCCTTTTTATCTCTTTCTAAGCTTATTCCTAATCTGTTTAGTGTCTCTACCTTTTCTTGTGAAGCTTTCTGTACTATACTAGAGACTTTGTTTAACTGTTTTCTAAACTTCTGTTCTTCACTAGTTTGATAAGATAATTTTTGTTAGAGCACTCCTAACTCCTCTTACTTGTTAGTTTCTGTCAACTGATAGAATACTAGATTCATCCTCTTTACAGACAGTTCTAGAGTTCCTGACCTTCTTTTCTTTATAGGTGGAGGTGTACTTCCTATACTTTCTCCCCTTTTCCTTTTAACATATTCATCATATAATGTAATGTTTTACATTTTCTCTTTTACCTTTTGTATTTACTCTTCTCCTAGTCTTGTCTTATACATTATGTCTAAGTCTGTAAATTTCTTGTCTACTCTAAAGGTAACCATTCTTACTTCATGTCTAGAAAGAAGGGGTTCCTGATATTGAGGTATTTTTAGTAACATTACCTGTTCTTCAGAAATAGTTACTTTATCTAATAAAGTAGTTATTTCTTCATCTGTATTAATATCTTTATCTGATGAATATGACCTTATACTAGCTTCTGGTTGTATGCCTAGTATACTTCTTAAAGGGCTCTGTTACAAATCCTGTGTTGTTAAACTTTTAATAAGTATTACAAGTGTTATAAATTCTGGAATAAGAGTCATAGAAGCTTTTCCTTTACCATTTCTTTCTTTTTCTGAAAACCAAAGACTTTCTAATCCACTACTATCTGACTCTGAATCTGATAGTATAAGTGGTTTGTAGGAAAACTTCTTTGTTTTGGTTTTCTTCATACTTCTAATTTGAGAGTATTCTTTTACATTTTTCTCTCTGTTTTGGTTCCTTTTCTTTTCCCAACTTTTACCTAGTAGTTTGATCTTTCCTGTACTACTTCTGACTTCTTCTGTTTGATAATTAAACAAAAGTTTTACTTTGTTTAAATAGTCAGATCCTAATAAACACTTATCATTATAAGTGTCCATTATTACAAATTTGAACCATCCATTACTAATTCCAGTATTTAACCATACCTAAGCATTATACTTCCATTCTCCTTTATTAATTGTACTATCAGTATTTCTGACAATTACCCTAGGCTTGTCATTCTTTATGAGTTTCAGCTTAAGGGCTTTAACTATCTTTAGTAATAATGTACTTAATCCTGCACCTGAATCAAACAT
>NW_006760386.1:5689409-5715570 GCF_000271605.1 Fomitiporia mediterranea MF3/22
TGAGTGTAGAGAGGTTGGGGGAAAATGCTCAATTTTAGCAAACTTAAATATGTATTATACTTATATGTATATTCTGTATCCTAGTTAGAATTCAATATGTAAATTAATAATCAAGCTATATTCTTCATTTAGACTAGTTTATAGTATTGTATAATCAGTTTTAGGGCTAGGAAAACTCATATACATGAAATATAGGGAAAACTCACATATTGTGTTGTATCTTGCTCAATTTTTGCTCATTTTACTTTATTTTTTCTGGAATATGAAAGATACTTCAAAAGTATAATTTTTACAACTTAGATCATGTAATTTGGTTAAGTATTAGTTGAGTTATAGTAGATTTTGTATTTGAGTGTACTTAGTGTGACGAAAATCACGAATCGCGCGTGTGACAATATTTATGAAAACGACAGTAAAATTTATTTTCAGATTCATTTATTACTTTACATAGATTGTGTATGAATTTTTTGAGGTTAGAGACTTACAATTGTGTTTAGAAATTGTTAAATTATAGCAAATAAGGGTGGTGACAGACACTTTTGGTAAGGGGGTGTATTTTTTACTGCATCACGCTTGTTAAAAGGAAAGCAGTATCTGATACGTGACGCCGAACAAGGCAACGTCACACTGTACAGTTTTGCTCAATGTCATCAAGGCTAGGGATGTAACGATATACCTTCTTGTAAGCCATCATGCACAATCAATGAATATCGAATGCTGAGACGTTGTTCGATTTCCTACGTCTCTTATCATTCGATCAGGAGATGACTTAGAATTTGGCATGCATCTCTTACATTTTCTGTGATGTTATACTGTACTTAATAACGCCATTGCTCAGGCAATGCTGATCAGATAGAGGGTTTGCAATTTCTGCCATCTTTCCCTAATTTCACGCCGAAAATTGGTGTACGCTCGGAGGCTTTAGGAGATAAAAAGATATCTACACATACGTGACACGAGTCTTCCATCCGGTGCTCCACGTATAACCAAGCCCATGTCATAGTGCCCCATTTGGAGGACTGCATCCTTGCAAGGCATGGTGGGCACCTACCTGTTCGTCGCCCATCCGTCTCTCATTACTCGTACCTTCACTTAGTAATGTAGAAATCTTCTACGGATTACTCGAAAACTACGAGGTACAGCCTTATGTATAGTTGCCGTGGTCCGGTTCTGGACCGGTCCACCCCTCCTTTACCTGGACTGTAACCCGGACCTCTTCATACGGTCCGGGTAAAGGAGGGACCTGGACCCGAACCTTTGTGGACCACTGTTGGACCGGACCTGAGGTCCAGTCCAGGTCCGGTCCAGGTATGACCTGGACCAGTAGAACTTATACTTACAGTCGACTCAAGAGTGCGTCCCACATGTGAGTAGAGGAGTTCAAGCATCCTACAACAAACAGTGTCTATTCTTTTTTTTGTAATATGTAGCTAGTGCTTTATACTAGACTATTTACAAAGAGAATGATAATGAGTTTTAAGAATTTCAATTGCTTCAAAAGTTCTAAGTCTCTTTTTTCTGCAGCAATAGCCTCCTTGTACTTGGAGGACAGAGCATTTCGACAAAGGTTACAGCATGAGCGGCTATCAGCAGTACTACCAGCAGAAGCACTCTTCTGTGCTTCCTGCAGGTCAGGTGGTAGTGAAACGATGTCATCACTTGGAGAATGCAGCCATTCCCTCTCTGAAGCGTCCTTGAGAGTACTGTCTGCACAGAGAGCAGGTCTTTCTGGGTACATAAGTGCAAGAAGAAAGCTTATGCAAAAAGAGTGCAAATTGTAGTTCAACCCAGTCCAAATATGTAAATTGTAATGCTACAGTACATTTTCCCACAGCTTCATAGCTAATTCTACTGTATTTTAATACTTATTTCTACTACTTTATGTATGTATCAAGTGAGGAGTGAACACCCTGAATTATATGTCAACTCAACTGGGTGTTCTTGTATTAAAATAGAAACATGGGTCCTGGGTCCAGTCCTCAGTCCTTAAGGTCCAGTCTGGTCCAGGAAAATACAGCATTTCCTGGACCTGGAACTGAACCTGTTCTGGACCTGATTGGACCGGACCTATTGTGACCCGGACCTCAGGTTCGGTCCTAGGGTCAACCTGGGTCCATTAGGTCCAGGACCAAACATCAGCAACTATAGCCTTATGTAGTGCTCCACACTGTAGCATAATTTACAGATACGCCTGCAGTGTATATGCTTACGCACCGTATTGTAAGAGAAAATTTTAGCTGAAAATACGGGTGTATATTTACACGCGTATGCATATACCATAAGTAAAAAATTTCCGTATATGCCGTATACGAGTATACGGTATTACTAAGCATATTCTCTAATTAAATACTAAGTTTGAGTTTCTAAACCTCATTTACTTTACTTATTTATATACCAAATCATTTTAATACTATATAACAACCTTGTTTAACTTAAAAAGTACTAGTATGAGTACTGCAGTTAGTATGGTTACTATGGTACATCACATGACGGTTTAGAGCTGTCATGTGATATTAACTCACAATGCTCAACTGTCTTATTTCTGTGTGTAAACAGTACTACAATACATTTTCTTAGCTCAGTAATATCAAGCATTTGTTTTGAAAGATGATAGTGTACTTTTATGAGCTATTTTAATGTAAAGTATCTTGTTATATTTGGCACAGCGTATACGCCGTATACACTGTATACGGTACGTCTACAACTACGGAAGTAGTGTATTGTATATGGGTCCTGCTGACCCAGTTTACGCCCGTAATTATACGCGCGTATGCGTATACGTGGGAAATTTTACGCGCGTAAGCGTATACGCTACGCGCGGAGCACTAGCCTTATGTTGGCCTTCACAATACCTTCGTATGTTTCTTACAAGCTGGTGACATCGCAGGTGCATAGTGTCAATGTTTTCATCGCACACTTCCATCCTGCATTCCGTGTCATCTTAGGAAGTGCGGGATTTGTTACACTGACAAGTAGAATTATGCTCATCCAGGGCGTGGCAGCTACTGTGGGTCATGATGAGATGGTGGAGGAGGCTTCTGAGTTTCATTATCTCCCAAGTTCGAATTTTTCCTTTGAAAACCCCAGATACAGCATATCTTCCATCTGGCGAGAATGCGACAGATGGGATACTGGCAAATGTCCACAAAGGGATTTCCCTGCATGTGTGCCAATCACAGTATCCCAGAGTCGTATTGTTTGTCGCCAGATGCGGAATGCAATGCATCTCCCACTTGGTGAGAATGCAACTGGGGTAACATTGCTTTTATATTCGTGAAGGGGTTTCCTGGCATGTGTATTTGTTATAGCAACTCAGAGTCGAATTGTGTTGTCTTCAGACCCGGACGCAATGTGACTCCCGTCTGATGAGAACACAAGTGTTTCGACTGGGCCGGTCTATAGGCTTGTATGCACGTTACACTATCTCGTCGTGAGAAGTACTTAATACACCATTAAAGTTTCGTAGCAATACTACATAGCCCTCCGAGTCTTTATTATATTTGATGAACCAATTTATACCGTCTACATAATTCATCTTACCGTGATCCAACGGATAGAATAAACCTAAGCTCGGGGGCCCATTGCTGTTTTTCGATGTTCCATTTACGTTGCAGTTCAAATGTAGACATTCGAGTCGATATCATCACATCACAGGCCTTAAATAGTGCATTGTGCGGCTAGCTAACCTTGACTTCATTTTATTACACTTTGCCTTCGTGAGCCTACCCAATGACACCGCGAACCCTCAGACCAGACATGTCGGATTGTGAGAGCCCAAGAATGCCTCCGAGAACCTCTTCATTATGCTGTCCAAGGTCTGGACCAGCCCATCTTGTCGGCATGTCGCATTCTAAGCGAGGAGTCACCCGATTGACGTCCAGTTCCCATCCTGCATCATCGACAGTGGCCTCTCCCTTTGTGTTACGGAACGGAACATGAATGCGCTCAATCATCCCGCGTTCGCGAATGTGTTCATTTTCCATAATTTCTTTCACGTTCAAAACCCGGCCCACGGGCACGTTCGCGTCGTTCATGATCTTGACGATTTCTTCGGATGTGCGCTGGCGGGTCCATTCAGAAATCGCCCCGTCCAGTTCGGCTTGACGGGGGACACGTTTGTGATTACCCGCATAGTCCGGCCCAATGAGGTCTGGTCTTCCGATGGCGTTCATAAAACGCTCGTAGATGGACTCGCCGTTGGCACCGATGAGGATGTATGAGAAAGGAACAGAGGTCGGGTATGCATTCGTTGGGACGATACCCGTGATACAGGAGCCAGATGGTCCGCGAATTACACCTTTGCGCGAGTATTCTGGGATAATTCCTTCCGTCATGTTCAAGATGCTTAGCATATAGTCAGTAGTCAAACGAGCTGTGCGCTAATTTTGAACCCACCTCTCCATAATACTGACATCAACAGTTTGGCCTCCGATCTTGCCATTTGATTTACGTTTTCCTCTGGATAACAAAGCAAGAACCTGATTTTAGATTTTAGCATGTGCAAGCTCTTCTCTAAGCTTGATATTTACTCACCGCGCCAAATGCGGCGTGTAACCCAGTTATCGAGTCTCCAAAGCTGATGTTCGGACGTACTGAAGGGCCAGCAAGCATACCATGTTCATCCGGAAACCCGTTGATATAACGGAAGCCTGCTTCGCCTTCGCACACCGAAGCGTAGCCTGGGCGTTGTGCCCACGGGCCGGTCTGGCCATATCCGCTGACGCGAGTGAAGATAAGGTCGGGATTGTGAGGGTGGATGTCGGATGGTCCGAGACCCCATTTCTCCAGAGCTGGATTCGAATTATGTGGTTAAACGACGTTTCAATGAAGAGGTGTGAAACGAGACTTACTTCCAGGCCTGAAGTTCTCCAAAAGGATGTCGCTTTTGATCGCAAGTTCCTTAACTAGTCTGGACACTCATTAGCATATTTCATTAGCCATGTGTACAAACAGAAAACTACATGCATACTTCTTGCCTTCATCCTTCCGCATATCAATAGTCACACTCTTCTTATTTCTCGAGATACTCCTGAACCATATACTAACTCCATCCATGTCTAACTCTCGCCAAACGCGTACGGGGTCTCCTGTCGTCGGCGGCTCGACTTTGATCACTTCAGCACCGAAATGACTAATCAGCGTTTATTATGAGCGTCGATAACTAAGTATAATGTATGGGAAGTGGGCGGCACGCACGCGAGTAGTTGTCCGGCGAAAGGTCCAGCGACGAGCTGACCTAGCTCCAGGACTCTGATCCCGGATAGTGGCAGTTCAGACAGAGATTGAGCATTGCTATCTTGTCTTGAATGACTTTCTCAGCTCAGAAACGTATGTATGTGAGCGATCGTATAAAGGCACCTTAAGAGAGGACTTGAGCTGAACGTCCGATGAATGCCTGTTCGCGCACGAAAGCATCCTTGCACCGTAGCGATGCGCGCACCAGCTTGCCAGATGGAAATCATGAAAGTCGTCGGCAAGTCGTCTGGGTGGGATATATTGTGCTAAACGAGAATCCCATAGTCATTGTTCTGGAAGAGAGAAGACTGTTACTCGTGATTATCTTATCTTTAGAAATCTAATCTAATCAGCACAAGTATTTTCTACTAGTACAAGGAAGAAATATTGGAGATTGACTTTTTAGTCTTTTTTTGCAACTATGTCCTTAGTAAAAATAAGGGGAAAGCAGATGTACACTGGAAAACAGCGGAAAAAGAATTCCTTTGAAAGCATATGATCAGAAAGCAGGATAGAGATAAAAGGGAAAGGAACCACAGACAAAGAAATGAGAATGAAGAGGGTTAGGGTGTAAGAGATGAAAGCCGTACAATCCGCACAAATCACAATTACTCGGAGTAGTTGGCAGGCAGAAAGAGATGACAATGCAACAAAAGGAACACAGTTTAAAATTCAAATACCGGGATTGTAGGCAGTGGAAAAGGAGGGAATACATAAATTGGTTTATCCGAAGTGGAACTCAGTTTAGCCTCGTCCTCAACAATATTCCATTGGGTAGCCAAGGATTCAGTCAGCCTGTCAACGGTCTCATCCAAGCTCATCCCAGGCTTGAGCCCGAGCGCGATGGAAACGTCCCGACGCACCAGTTGTGCCCGAACGGCACGGTGGTCGTAGCCCTCATCGTAATCCTCATCGATGACACGCACCGGCATTGCAGGAGTTTCTGCTGGCGTGCATAACTGAGTACTCGAAGTCGATGGTGTTGAGAAGCTTCCATCGGTCTTCGAGGTGGGCGAGTTTGATTCGCATGAACGATCAAACTCTTCTTCTCCGTCGCAGTTCATATATTCGCCAATCGTAGCTTGCGATTGTGACGTTTCGTTCTTGTTCTTTGATCGCAACTCTTTCATCATGGACAGCAAAATGTCGTAGCGTTGCTGCAATGAGCTATAATCACGGCGCAACGCATCATTCTCGGCTTTGAGAGCCGAGCAGCGACATTGTGTATCCCACTCCACGGCCATAGCGGACCTCGCATCTGCCAATGTGTCGCCAGAGCCGGCGATCGAGGAAGCTATTGCCCTTTCAAGGGATTCGACTGTGGATGGTGAGGAAGAGATCAGAAATTTAGAAGAACAGACATACTGTGTGGCATTTCGGAGAAGTCAGATATGTCTGGTTTGCCCATAGTTTTGCCGAATGGAGAAGACGGCGCATCTTGCAACTGCGATGTAACAGGAAACTTGTCGATACCTGACATGTACGAGGTCGGTAATGAGCTGGGCGAATGTTTAAGGCATAAGCCCGTTGTGTACTCACTCATAGCTGCGGCTAGAGGAAGTCTAGCATGCGGCTTGGTTTTTCTGACCGGGTTCTTGGGGTCTGTAACGAGTTATAAGGACAAATTATGGACAGTAGTTACTGAATGCCCATACAGCAAAAGTCGGGGAGTCCTTCGACGTCACCATCCGAAGGTACGTTTAAACCACTGCTTCGGCGCCGTGAAGCGGAGACTGTCCGACGTTTCTGCAATTTGTGCGTCTCAGCACCGGGTATAAGCACTGGAGCGCGTTTCTTTACGGGTGTGGAGGTAACGGAAATGTCTGTAGCATGACGGTCAAAATGAACCACCTTACGCTGTAGTAAACAATTGTGTGGTTAGCATTGCACCAAGAGCACACGGTGGATGAATTCCAATCCACCTGGTAAGGCCCTGGAATCCTCGACTTCTCACCGCGAATAGCGCCAGGCATGTTGGACTAAGTATAAGAGTAAGTATAAGAGGCACAAAGGGATTGGGTAGGATGTATTTAGGATTAGAGAGGAAGGGGAGGTGACTATCGGAGGTCAAGTTAGAAAGACGCAAGACACGCGAGAATTCCCGCTCTGGACGTGGCTCAAATCAAGTCACGCTCACGTTTCTCGCGATTGACTCACCTAGATTATACGTAATAATTTCCCGTGAGGCTACGCTGAGTTACAAGCATTTGGACTGGAGTGCACCGCAGGCCACAGTTGATTGCCTTTTGCGGCGGAGTCAAGGAGTTCGAGAATACGACAATCGATAAGTGTCGTAAAATTGCAATCACAAATGCCCTGTAGATGGAAAGGCCATCGGTCTTGTGTTGTTAAAAGGGTCAAAGGGTCGAGGAAGTTACCTTTTGACGGGAGCCTCTCGCTTGCACAGCCGTCCCATCCCACTCTCCATCAATCAGATAGCGTATATTATTTCCAAATTAGGCAATTGTGCGACCTCTTATTGTTCGTATTGTCCAGGAGAAAGGTTGAACTGGAAAGGCCCTAGCATTTTAGGAACATGCTTGAATGAGCCACGAAACACGCTGCAGTGCAAGCTTTTGTGTTTGTTCTGATAAGAAACAGCCAACTTTTTACTTTCGTTTTTTTTTCCTTCCGTAACCAGTCTTCCTCGCTCGACGCGAAGAGTTCTTGAACATAAAGCCGACAACAGGGTCTGGGACTCCTTATTGCTTTCAGGTAAACGCTTCTTTGTCGTAAGTATTTCATGTATAATCGAAGCGGTATAGAACTAACCTTCTGGGAAAACGCCTCAAGATAAATCATGCCGTCAACAAGGGCAGCCCGGACTCGTCGCTCAAAGCCTACATACGACGAAGGCCACGTATATGATCGGTATGCATCTAGTTTGAGTCAATGACAGTGCTTGACTGTAGCTCGTTCAGCTCAATGCAAGAGTCTTCACTTTGCCTACACGTTCCACGGTCAAATGTCGAAAGGTCGATCCGCGCTGACGCAGAAAGGACACCCTCTGGGACTCCAATACTACTTCCTCCCATCGAAATATCAACTTCAAGAAACACCAGCTTACATATCACAACGAGAAAGAAAACTTTCGGAGAAGTGCAAGTCTCTAGGGAAACCAATCCCAGGTACTCGAGTAGGTAGTTATTTCTTCAATCCTGACCTCACGGGTTCAACTTTGGGACAGGAAAAATCCGTAAGGCAAGAGATACCGCGATCCCTTATCCGAAGAATGAAAGTCAGGATAGTAAAACCTTGCGATGTCGTGCATCAGAGCAACCAGTGATTGACCGAGGATGTTTACGAGAAACCGTCGAAATGGAGGACGAAAAATTGCAGGCTTCAACCGTGGAGTTCGTCCAATACCTAAGTTCGGATAACACGAAGGAACTGTCTATTGCTCAAGCACGAATTGACGAATACCTGCATCAGCTGACGGAAGAGCGCAAATTCATGTTGGCAGAACTGAGCAGGGTGAAGGACACTGTCATGGAGCTCGGGCTTGAGTTGGGAGAAGTCAGACGATATCTCAGTTGCATGCCTCCTAGGTACCGGCGACGTGACGATCCACGAGGGAAGCCGTTTAAGGACTGGAGGCGCGATCCTTCCACGAAGGAGCATCTACCAGGGCGAATCGACACCGAACTCGCAAATCAATGGGCGGAAGAACTGAACAGAGCTACCGTTCCAATTAAACTGGAGAGTGGGACTCCTGCCTTTCGTTGCGCGGAAGGTAGCAGATACGAAAACGGCGAGGTTGTACGGATTTTCAAGGACGAATATCTACCAGATCCCCCAGTGTGGGATGATGATCATACGACCGTCAGAGCGGAAGAGCCGAGATTAGGAATAAAACGAGTACATGAGGAAGACACGGACGAAACTGACGAAAACGTGCCGCCGACGAAACGTCAACGACGTGAGCAAGGCTACTTTTCTGTGGTCCTCAATGATCGCAAAAGTACGAGAAACTTCGAAACCGGTAGTCATGCTCGGATATGACAGATGGGCCGCATCTGCAAGTACACGTCGCTCAGAGCGCCAGCGACACTTAACGATCGAGACTCGAGAGTACCAATGATGTCAATTGTCCATCCTACGGTGGCTCTTCGTAATAATAACCCAGACAAAGGACAATGATGGACTCGAGCAAGTACGATACTCATTAGAGTACGAGTGGAAACTCCCTAGTTTCCCACAGTGAGGATTACCACAGAGGTTTCCCACGAGGTAAACCTCACTACCACAAGGGTTGCCGGAAATTGGTCTGTGGAAAACTCAAATGTATTAGTCATACATAATATTATGTCAGTAGATAAATTAAGAAAAAATGCCTCAACCTGACAAAAAGCAAGGAAAATAGATAGTTTGAGAGTGCATATACTCTATGTCTGTCATTTTATTAGGTTAACATCTCCTATTTTGCTTGACATTCTTTCAGATACTCCTTCATTTGAAGGAGTACACTCTGATAAAACTGGAGAGGTACAAGTGATAGATATGGACAATATTTCCAGTACCTCTTCAGACAATTTACAAATTTTGAACAATAATAAAGCCTGTTCAATATAATCAATTGTCTCTTTCTTTTTATTTCTCTTAGATATATCTATTTATTATGTATGTTTCAACACTGGTAGACTATAAAACACAATAAAATTGCTCTCAGCAGTATAACCAATGTCTGAAATTAATATTGTACCTAAATTTTCAGCTCAATAGAGGTAAACAACACAAAATTCTTTAAAATTTCCTTTTTGGGACATTATAATGATATTACTAATATGCTGACTAAGTGTTGTCCACGCGAGGTTTACCACGCCTCCAGAGCCCCAGCAAAATGACCTGTGGAAAACTAGTTTCCCACATGCTCTCGGGAGTTTCCACTCGTACTCTAATACTCATGGTAATTGTTATTACATAATCTATGAAGAGAACGAGACAGTCATGATCACGTGAGCTAATTTTTGTACGTACGTGTGCCGACTCATCTTGGCTCTTGAGCCTCGACTATAAGCCTGCGCATACATCATACTCAGGTTGAATATCCTTGTTTCTTATGCTATATCAGCTTTGAATCTGCGTTTCTGATAAAGCTTTCTCTCTTCTGTGCTGTACATTTGGATATCGGAAGAAAACCCGGGCGCAGAAAGTCAAGAGCAGATAAACGCGAACGAATTTAAACGAGTTTCTTCCTAAGCTTAATTGGATCATGAGGAGCCTTTCTATTGCATCTACGCATTTCTGGGACGTACCTTCCTCAAATGTTAGCTCTTCGGGCTTCGACGTTGAACATAACTGCGCATATGTCCTATCCGAGAAAGAGGATGAAGCAGAGATCCTTCGGATTGAGCATTCAACTTCTGTAGAGGTTAGTTTTGCGCGTGTTGCATGAAATGGCATTACAATGGAAGTATTAGGATATCCCAGTTCCGATTGCCAGTTTCCCTCTCAATGGAAGAGTGGTATCCGCTAGATACTTGAACGAAGCACAATCTCTAGCGATCATAACTAAAGGAGGGGACATTGGATTGTTATCTGTTGAGGAAGAGTCAAACAACGTGAGTGAAGATAAGTATCTTGTCGGTCATTAACTAAAAGATAGTAGTTTGAAGTTATTGGTTCTATCGAAGCAGGAATTAGTACAGCTGGCTGGTGTCCTGACGAATCAATCGTAGTTGTCGTGACTGGTGACGAAAAGGTGTTGGTTATGACAACTAATTTCGATGTCCTCCTTGAGCAACCACTTCACTCAGACGACCCGGGAGAGGCTCAGCAGGTCAATGTCGGTTGGGGCTCTAAACAGACGCAGTTTCACGGTTCGCTCGGAAAGGCCGCGGCACAAGCTACTCCTGTTTCGCTTGCAAATATAGGTAGTAGCCCGGATGACGATGGTCTCTCGCGTGTATCATGGCGCGGAGACGGTGCCTTCTTCGTCATTTCTGCGCTCCGAACGCCACCTCAGGGATCGATCGATCGAACGCGTCGTGTGCTTCGTGTATATGACCGTCAAGGAGTTTTGCAAAATGTTGCGGAACCTGTTGCTGGGCTTGAACATGTATTGGACTGGCGACCTAGCGGGAACCTCATTTCTGGAACGCAGCGTTTCGGATTTGAGGGAGGCGGTGCTGGGAGAGAAGGTCGACATGACATTGTGTTCTTCGAGCGAAACGGACTGAGACACGGAGAGTTCTCGTTAAGGGAGCAAGGAAGCTATAAAGTGCGTGAATTGATGTGGAATGCCGAATCAGACATCCTTGCTGTGTGGCTCGAACGAGACGAAGGCGACATTGGTATGTCGAAACTGCTCTGATTTACATGACTTGGCTGAATAAAATATTTTCTATTAATAGTGCAGCTTTGGACCACTAGCAATTATCATTGGTGCGCACTCTACAGTTTGGCCTTTGACGGACCTAACCTGCCTCATAGGTATCTAAAGCAGGAGATCATCGCTCCAAAAGCCGACAATGGATCCGGAACGTTTACTTCAGTCACTTGGCATCCCGAAAACGGCACGCGTCTTCTCCTCACGACACGTCGTACGTATTTCATCGCGCATATCCTTGCAGCAATTAACAAACGTGCAAGAACGAGTTCTGGAATATGTTTTCGCTTGGGAAACGTTCATCTCACGAGCACAGGTGCCAAATGACACTGGGTCGGTAGCTGTTGTCGACGGAAGTAAGTATTTCTCTGTGCACGCTGTCTGATCTCATCAGGTTCTCTTGCAGCATCTCTATTAATAACGCCCTTCCGAACTCAAAACGTCCCGCCTCCTATGGCCTCCATTACTCTAGCACTAGGCCAGCCGCGCACGCCTGTGCATGTTTCCTTCTCCCCAACAGGCGACCATCTTGCGGTCTTGAACCACGGCGGATCCGTCTCACTATGGGATCTGCGTACACGTATGGAATTTGGTCGTGGAAAGGCTCTTGACCCAGTTCTTGTGTGCATATTCGATCTAGGGTCGGAGGTTTGCCAGCCGAGGCAAATATGTCTTCAAGAGAATCCTGCTGCACCGAAGACGTTCCGGATCTCTGTCCTAGCATGTGAATCTATTGCGGACGTAGCCTTTGTAGCTGTAGTTGCGGATAAAGTTTTCCAGGGACAAAAGGAGATTGAAATGCCAGGTAAAGACGGGCGGTTGGTATATTCGACAGCTGGAATCTATTGGCAGTCGTCGGAAGGAAAAATCTTCTCCGGTAAGTAATGAAGAGATAAATATTGGGCTGTGCCATTATCTGACTTGCAATAGTTTCTACATCAGGGGAAGGTGCTGCGCTCGTAACTGAGTTTCCGAATTTCTGCTTCACCGCGGAAGCCGTGTCGCTACCCGAAAGCTCTTCTCTGTTCATTGGCCGGACAGATTCTGGAAAACTCTACTGCACGTCTCCGAACGCAAACTCCCCGTATTTCCTTGCGCCAAACAGCTCGTCCATGGCTATATCTGCTGGGTTTGTCATATACACCACGACATCGCACGAGTCTTTCTTTGCACCGCTCGAGAATCTGCATGTTATTACAAGTACTGCGGTGATGAATGGATCGTCAGACGCCTCAACTCAACCACAGTCCCAATGGGAACACCGTCGTGTCGAGCGTGGTTCGCGTATCGTTACAGCTGTGCCGAGTAATATGAGCCTTGTGCTCCAGATGCCACGAGGAAATCTGGAAACGATCAATCCGCGACCAATGGTTCTCGTTGTGGTGAAGCAGGACATTGAAACGTAAGTACCTTGATCATCTTCTGTGAAAGCATTAAACAATTGAGCTTTACAGAAAGAACTACCGGAAGGCTTTCCTGGCGTGTCGAAAGCACAGAATCGATCTGTCTATCTTGGTTGAGCATGATCCAACAGCATTCTTAGAAAACGTATCATCGTTCGTGGAACAGATCGATGATGTTGATTATTTGAACCTCTTCCTCACTGGTCTCGGGTGAGTTCTTAGGACCGATTTGTACTTTACCCTGTTCCTCATAAACGATGCAATAATCCAGGCAGACATCCCTTGATTCAATGAAAATCACCGAATATTATGATGCACTGCGTGTGGAACTCGAGTCAAGAGATCTGACCAAATACGTCAACTCGATTCTGACTGTATATGTGGTGAAGAAACCCGCAGACTACGAGGCCGCTCTATCACTGCTTTTACGAATACGGGGTATGCATCCAATAGTCCTGACTGACCATAACCCATTTTGACTGTAGTATGTAGAAATTGATTCGGAACTCGTCGAAGAAGCCGTAAAATACGTCATTTTCCTAGTCGACGCTGATAGGCTGTTCGACACGGCATTAGGAATGTACGACTTCTCTCTGGTCCTCTTGATCGCTCAGCACTCTCAGCGGGTAGCGTAACCTCATAGTCTTATGGCTAAATAGATGACTGACTATGTGGCATAATTAGGATCCTCGGGAATATTTACCATTCCTCCGCGAGCTACGTGCTCTTCCAAAATTCTACCAACGGTATAGAATAGACGACCAGTTGAAGAGGAATCCAAAAGCATTAGAGAACCTAAATCTGGCTGGTCCGTTCCATTCCGTTAGTTCCGTTTGCGTCGTCGTTATTGACTCATTGTATGACCAGGTCCGGATTATTTTGACGAGGCTATTTTGTATATCGAGAAACATAGATTGTACACCAGCGCATTTCAACTATGGAAGAACGACGTGGAGCGACATAGGGTAAGCGTTCTTAGAAATGATTTGGAATGAATATTACGACTTACGACGTTCTTCGCAGCGGATACTTGACGTATACGGTGACTATCTCTTCGAGCGTCGCGAGTTTAGGCAAGCTGCCATCGGTAAGTAGAATGGCAATCGTTAGAAATAATTAGAGTAGTCGAAATTGGACTAATTCGATGTCAGTGTTCATTGAGGCTCGGAGTTCATCAAAAGCATTGGTTGCTTATGAGCGCGCACTCCTTTGGAGGGAGGCCTTGGAGCTGGCCATTCGTGTCGGTACTGACGAAACGTCACTCAATGAGCTCGCTCATCGATTGGCTGGTAAGTGCAGGTTCCTGCTTGTAAGCACCCGGCTTAATTAATTATTAATCACAGATGAGCTCCTATCAAAAAAGAAATTCGAGGAAGCAGCTCGCCTGCTCTTGGATCACGCGAAGAATCTGAGACTCTGTATCAATGCACTTGTACAGGGGAACATGTTCTCTGAAGCGCGTCGTATCGTGAGTTGCTGGGTATCTTTGACTATCGCACGCTGACACGAGTGCTTAGGTTGCTTTACACGGCGAACAAACACTCCTAGAGGAAATCGTTCAGCCTGCTCTCCTTGACAGTCGAACGCAATTTTCGGAAGACATAGAGGAGATGCGAACTCAGTTACGGAAACAAACAGAGCGATTACGTGAATTGCGAGTCAAGAAAACGGAAGAGCCCGGTACGTTACCTAGACAGTAATACATACTTGTTTCTAACCGATTGACCTCGACTAGACGCATTTTATGGTCTCGACGATGATCCAACTCTGCACAGCGTGGACGTGATGACAGATGTTTCGATGGCTCCGACAGCCTTCACGCGATACACCGTCGCTCCAACGACGGCATCCAAAGCATCAAAGTCAGTTAACGTATTTGCTTCTCATTACGGATTTCAAATCCTTATCTCCGTTGTTACAGGCGAACTTCTCGCTCAAAGCGTAAGATGGAACGCAAAGTGGGTTCGGGCCGGAAAGGTACAATTGACGAAGAAGAGTACCTCCTCAGATCAATCGGGAAGCTCGTTGTGCGCTTCGACGAAGTCCAGAGTGCGTTATTTAAAATTAAAGTAGTGACTTCTTGATATTTACTCCGCGATGTATGCCATTTTCAGACGATGCTGCGCAGATTCTCCCGCATCTCCTACAATTTTCGCCAGAACACCGAAATGAGGCTCATAGCCTCCAATCCGAACTCTCTGTCTTTCGGGCGGAGCTTCAGGTAGTCTTAAATGAAGCTTGGCCCGCTAAAAACGGTAATGCCACGGACGGTACAGGAGAGACGAACAGTTCGAGCTGGGCGGAGCGAATGGAGGAGAAAAAGAGAGAACGGACGCGAGCTGTTGAAAGCGTTGTGAAGCCCGAAATGGGAGTAAACGATATGAGCTGGAAGGTTGATATATTACATGTATAGGTGTGTCGGTTGTAGACACCTCTGAATCCTGATACTCTGGTACTTCATTTCCCATTTGCGGAATGTGATGAGGTATGCGTTTCATTTGGCTAACTTCCGTTATTAGAAGTGCTCTCAGTTTGGACTACGCGTTCTCGGCACGTGAGCTCTCGCCTCACATGTGTCATCTTCTTATCAATCCTACTAGAGATCTTCATATATATTTTTTGACGTGGTGAAATTTACCTGGTATTCCTTTACTATTCATTAGTAGCAAGAACAACTCTCTTCAAAGTGCAGCCGAAGCTAGGAGAGCTGTGAACTCGTTATGAGCATACACGTCTCAATGTGTAATATTAGGATTTGTAAATACTCGCTGCATCTCAAATTCTCAATCTCCTCAACTTTCCCAGGTGGGAACCACGTTTGTAAATTCACGTAGTAAATATATGCGAGCCTTAATAGGATTTAATACTAAGACTATGATTCTGCGTATTTAATTAATTTCTACACTTGATAGATATCTTAGACCTCGGTGAGATGAAGGTCATCTTTCGTCAGACTTTGTTCGATGTGATCTATTTATGAGTACCCTGGAACTAGTTGCAGCTGAAATTGACAGAACAATTTAAAAAAAAGTCCGAGTTAACCAATATCACGGAACGGATATCTTTTACATTGTGGGTCAAGGTCATGACTTCCCTTTGATTCAAAGTGGTTGCTTCATATGGTAATATACACTTTTAAAGACCTTCGGTTCCGGAAACTTCCGTTCCACCTGTCGTCTTGCAGGTCAGGACTCTGCACTGGTCAACGAGCAACCTAAAGGAACCACTCAGTCATTCATGCCCACGTCAGAATGTACAGCTCTGGTCATAAACCAGAAGATCTGCGCTCGAATCTCATAAGATCAGCTTCAGCAGGAATTGACCAGAAACGGATAGCAACTACTTTCGGGTCGCTCCCCTATAAGGATCGCACTAGTACTCGGGCAGCATGTAGCCTAGATCGACAACTTCGTACAGGCATAGCGGAACTTCACCATATAGTCACCTCTACTTATAATCGTGTGCATAGCCAGATGACTCGACGGCTACTGGATAATTCATCAAAGCAAATACGGTTTCCCTCCTAGTTCGGTTTTGCATAAAGGCATAACAGCATCCTTCAGTATGATGTTCTCCGCGCTACTCCGTCCACTCTGCCCATGGGAACATGCAAGAGAGTGACTCAAAGGAAATCGAAATACTATGGTCGACAGGCCCAGAAATGTGAGTTATGTCGATCATTTCGTCGTTCGCAGACTTATAGTGTTCTTTTCTCGAAGCCTTGCCTTGAAGGTCGGTGGTATAATCTCATGTTCAAAGAAAGACATTGAAATAAGGGGTCGGATTCAAGCAAGTGACTCTGGCGTTCTTTACAGTTCACGTATATGATCATATACTCACGTTGCCATTCGAGGTTAGGCAAAGTCTTTAATCTTATACGTTGTTGAATTACTGACACGATGGTAGATCGAGTATATGTGGAAAAGAAATTTCTCCCTCGGTTCTGTTATATTCTTTATAGTCTTATCTTTTTTGCATCTGATGCAGGTAACGCATGCTAAGCTCCATTCAGAACCGATATTATTCCCCCGCATTTTTCTTCATCATAACTTTTAGTAAGTGCGTTAACTACCGGGCTATGAGAGAGGTTGACGACAATGAACTCCATTAGCAAGAATAAGCCCCTTTATGAACCCAAAGGTAAGGAGCTAGCAAATGGTAGCTTTACTTATGCTAACATTGATACAGATGTGTGTATCTAGGCTTGTGACATGCAACAAGCTAATGCTGCTTAATAGATGCGAGCATTTTGCTATATTCTTGCCCATAGCAGGAGGAATTGTCCTCACAATTGTTCCTAATATGTTGGTTGCTTTGAGGCGCGTATACTACACTTCTGCTCTTCCAGCTCGATCCAACCTGTGAACGCAGAGTCTATGCATTATACCAGAAAAACAGAGTGGTACAAATATTTTTGGCGATTTATCTTGTTTCTGAACTCGGTATCGCACTATGGATATACCTAACGCCTGGACATCATCGTAAGCCGCACCCAATCCAACGCCGCAATGCTTTTAAGATAATCACACAGATGTGTAAATCTTTAGCTCTGGAACTGCCGCCACTATACCAGAATCACAAGGTCTTGTATTGTAAGACGCCAGAATGTCAGTTTTGCATGCCTAGTTCCCTAACGGTCTTTTTCTAGTGTGCACGGAAGATACCGCAGACAGTCTGTCAGCCTTCTTAAATATTCTCTCCATAAAAGGATGTTTGCTTATTCTTTAAAATCTTAGTGGACGTTGGAGACCGTCAACATTCCAGCTCATGCAGGTTGTCTACGATGTTATTGTCCTTATCTTAGTATTCTTCAAGACTAAGTGGCCACGGGAGTCGCGTCATGGTATTTTCGATATCATTTTTAATCAAGGTGTAATATATTTCATGTTAAGTACCCTTACGTTTCACGTTCTTAGCAATTAAGTACTAACAACTTCCTTTCAGATGTGTGTTTTCAGCCAATCTTGTATGGGTGTTAATGATATTGGTCGGTCCGGTAAGCTGACTCTATAGGATTATAGATCTTGCTTACAAGAGACGTTTCAGGAGACCTTAAAATATATAGCAGCATGGTAACTCCGATTTTCATCAGTTTCTATACGGAACTCGTGAAACTGACATATTTTCTTGCCTTGATATAGTCCTACTCTTGTGTACGGTTTTGTCGATATGTTTAATCGATACTAGACTGGCCAGCTTACTATTCACGAATTTACAGCATGGCATGCACTATGGCAAACAGGATCACATTAGACCTGCGTGAATATGCTCAACGGCCTGTTATAAACTCCAGTGTTAGTCTAGACTCACACGCCGACGCGAACGGACAATATACCGGACAATATACGATACATTTTAAAACGCCCCGTACGCCTCCGCCTCCACCGCCTGATCTCGAGAGTCAGCAGTCGCGAGCGGAATCAGACAGGTCGACTATTTATAATTCAGAAGATGAATATGATTTTCAAAGGCCACTCGAACCAACAACTTTACCTTTTTTTGACAAGCCTGTTGGCAGTGGTGTGAGGGACGGGTAGAATGAGGATGTTAAAGTGTTCTTGCTATAATTATTATGTACTCATGGTCTCATATTCTTCTCTTGCTTTGACGCCTGACACAGAGGGAATACATATTTAGAATGTAAATTAGTGGTTTTGTCAAGTATTGAAAATGCAAAATTGTAACATATACCTGCCTCTAGACATTGGATTTATCAAATTGATGTATCCATAGCTTGCCAGCTGTGCCAGTAGCCGTGTCATCCATTCTCTTATTGACAGTGCTTGCTTGTGCCTTCTTATGAAACACATAAGCTAGTGATTCGAACAGAACACTGTCTTTGACGTAGGTAGTGATTTTGCAAGCCATGCAGGTAGGCCAATATAAAGTGCTACACAAATGATACACGGCTTTAGATACTCATATTACGATAAATGCCATATGGTTAAACATCGGTTCCGAGCTAATTCCAAAAACAAGCAACTTTATGTCTTGGTATTATCTGTTAATCGGGAACCCATGCGATAGCTCGAATCGGCGATCCATCACAGCCTACAACAATAATTTTGTATCAGAATCAATTTGGGCAAAACATGCATCTGTAGTTATACCCACCCGTTAATGAAAGAGGCAATAAACTAACGTGTAAACCTTCTTTGGGAAGTGACTCCAAATTCGTGAGGTTCTCCACAATCATTGCACCAGCTCCAAGGATCGTTTCGTGCACACCAAAATCGGAACCTTCGCCTTCCGTGAAGGTCTCGTCTGGATTTAGTGTATCAACACCAAGGACTCGGACACCCATGTCAAGGAGTTTTCGTGCTGCTTCCCTATCGAGGAAGGGATGGTCGAGGTAGAGTGGAGTCTTCCAGTGTTTTGGCCAATCGGTTCGGATTAGGACTATTCGATGGCCTTGGATAAGTGTGTTCGCGCCCACCTTGATGAGGTGGTCCCACGTTATGCGTTCTCGTGGTTTCCTGTCGAGTACGTCCAGTACAACCGCAGGTCCAACCAAAAGAGAAATATCAATCGCGTCAACGCTTATCCCATCCTCAAAGAAATGACATGGCGCGTCGATATGTGTCCCGCTGTGCGAGCCGAGTGACAGACCGGTAACAGCAAATCCGTCGTTCTGGACAGTGGTATGCTTATGGAAGCAGACAGATGGGTCACCTGGGTAGATCTGGGTATTCGAGTCCAGTTTGTGGGAGAGGTCGTAGATGCGCATTTTTGGTAGACTTGGATGATCGTTGATGACGAATTGGTTGACGACATTCTGCTGTCAATGTATGCTGTCACGTGCAGCAGTTCGCCCCCTCTCAGTATTTGTTGTAAGGGAACAAAAGATCCTTTAGTAGCCAATATTAATCCTTTGTCTTAAGGGACATGTCACTTCAATTCACGACAACAAGCTGTCGTACAGTCCTGTAAAAAGGCGCCAGGAAACTGTTGAATTAATAGCCTTGTATATTGCAAAACAGAACGTCTCTGAGCCATCTCGAAGTATTATCATGTTCATGAGTTTCGAAAGGTGAAAAGAGAACAATGTCGTACTTACTTGTGGCTATGAAGCAATGAGCAAAACGTAACACAGGTTTGTCATTATCGTTTCGTCTATAATTCTACGCTCTAATGGCTCTTCAACCATCGCTCGACGACACGTTCGTTCGGGCATGCACTCGAGTCTCCCTTTCTACCAGTAGTTTTGTACATATTCCGACAGCACTCGTAGAGAGCCCTGACGTAGGTGTCACATTTTTCTGGGGAGTAAGTGTTTTTGTTGAGGCACGACTGGAGGCTGCAGGCTAAGTGGCATTAGTCAAGGTAACCAAGCAAAATTAAATAGCTTAAGGAGCAGTTACCTTCATCCTGACAGGGAGGTTCTTGTTTCGAGCCTTGGGCCATGGCAGTGGACAAGTGGTGAAGTAAAGTGTTGTTTCAAATTCAAGGCAGGAGCGCATTTTGTTGAGAAGACATCACGTGGACAATCAGGTCATGTAACTTCCCTCCTTCTTTGTATGCTATCCACAAGCTGACTACTAACGACGGAAGGCAGAAACCAACCAAATGTACTCACTAACAGACCTCCCGTATGACGCTATTCGTCTAGTTGCCGCCTTTCTTCTGCCTTATGATGTTATTGCCCTGAGTAGGGTACGTAAAGGTGCCGTGTCCTGAATCCTGATGAACGATTCTGACCCGGACTATCCGATATTCCAGACTTGCCATACCTTGAACGCCCTCCAGTATGAGAGGGCGGTGTGGATGCAGGTCGCAGAGAGCGTGTCTCTCTCGCGACCTCTTCCGTTCACTGCCACGCAAGCCCTGGACGTTCCCATAGAACGACTAATCGAGGCATGCCTACGAGCCGAACGTATCGCGAAACGATGGGCAGAGCCGCAAATTCACTCCCGCAAGCAGCCTGTTAAGATCAGCTTCCCAGATAAACGCATTGTCACTTATTTCACGTTTCTTCCGGGTTCTCGCCACTTGATGGTTTACGACTTGCACAATGTTCTAAGCTGCTGGACCGCGGAGGGACAACTTCTGCAAACGTGGCGCGTCAATCATGGCGCAAAGCTGACGCGATGGAAGCCTTGCGATGAATCAGAGAGTAGCTATGACTTTAAAGGCCGGCGCGAGCAGGCTGTGGAGATAATGATCGAAATGCAACAGTACGTAGCTTCTTTCATATAAAGATAGTCGGCAGTGCTTGATACATTCAGTTCTAGGCATTCTGGCTCGACTCATTGCGAGATAATCCTACTAATATATTCTGACACGCACGCAAAGTTTGAACAAGTCAATTCTTTTAAGATCCCACGCGTCTACGAACCATTTTCGGCGATGACTCAAGACGAACTTTGTGGAAGTCTTGTTGGCATATCACACATGTCACGAGAGCGAGTTGGAATATACCTTTCGGATAAGAATACCAAAAGGGCTGTTTGCATCGATACTAGCCTAAACCTGGTTCTTGATTGCGTCCCTCAGGCGTTGCTGTCATCCACGCATATGGTCCTGTACTGGGAGACGCTGACCGCTGCACATGCTGTGACGTACGAAATGGATGTTTTACGATCAATACTTGCCAGAGAGGGAAGTGATGATGTCGAATCATCACTTCGAACACCCGTCCCTTTGACACCGTCAGACGTGCGAGTCATTCCCTTCCGTACCGTATCTGCTCCACTCGCAGGACCCAGCACATCCTCTGGAGCAATGCACATGTGTAGTAGATGCGGTAACCACATAGAAAACCCTTCACCGAGTACGGATCTGTCAAGGAACCGCGACGCATACCCTGTGATCATTCCGAAGTGGCATACATTGCGGGAAGATCTACGAAGGCATCGGACACGCTCGGTGCTTACGTTTTCTCGTCGGCCGAATGCGACGGCGGTGCCAACATCAGCTCAGGCATTGGCACTCTACATCAATGGTCACAACCACGATTTATTAAACGTGCACCAGCATTTCCATGAAGGTGGTGAGGGTGATGGGTCTGGACCTGCCGGAAATGAAGGCCAAGCACTTGCTGAGGGCAATCAAAATGGCTTTCCAGTCATCGATCCTGAAGATTTCTACTTCTCAAGATCTTCGAATCTTCCTCGGACGACTATCACGCATCACTATTTTGACTATGTGGGTGCAAGCTCTGGGTCAGGCCAGCCTGAAATAATTCGAACTGTGCTTGCCGAAGCTCCATTGCGCCGACCACAGAACCTTCGAATACCTCGACATCATCTGAATCCGTTCGTTATGGGTGATGGAGTCAATGATGAGGAGGATGAAGTGGAATTTGAGGGAGACGTAGAGCTCGAGGGCTTCGGTATCCAGCATATTGGAGGAGACGAGGAAGACGAGGAAGATGAGGAAGATGAAGAAGATGATGGTTTTGAAGATGATGGTGCTGGTGCTGTCCAACTGGAGGCTTTAGGCGTCTATGACTTCGGTGCGGAGGATGATGAAGATTTTGCGGCGGAGAATGAAGAGAATGGATTGTTCGCTCATACTAACGAGAATACTAACGGGAATGCTGACGAGAGCCACGGACACGAGCATATTGATGAACATGCGCCCGAACACGAACACGAACACGACCAGGAGCAAGGACAGCTCGAACAGAATAACGCTGCGGCCTGGGGTGACCAAGGAGCGAACTTTTACGACCAGCTCGAAGCACTCGAGAATGGTCTTGCGAACTTCGGACTAGGATTGGAGCTCGGAGAACTTCACGGCGGTGTCGACGGTATACCACTTCACATGCATATGAACGCACCTCACGCCCCAGGCCAATTTGGCGGAGTGGACATAGTTGATCTCACTGCAGATGCAGCTCAAGCGCTTGAGGAATTTGTTCAGGATCCATTTGGCGGAAGTCCTGTCATGGGCTACGGCGGACGTTGTGCGATGTGGGTGGAAGAGCACCCGAAAAAGTATAGACCGAATGGACGTGCACCCGTCCTGCGTGTTGCAACGTTCCCATCGTTTGAGCCAGTATTCAACGATACGTTGCCGAGTGAAGAAGCTGCAAAATATAGGAAGACGTTTAGTGGAGTGCCGATACACCCCGAACTTGAGGTTGCACGTGGACGAGTAGCTACGCTCCATTTACCCGGAAACGTCTCGCTAGAGAGCGCATATACGTTTGATTTGGATGATGTACGAGGAGTTGTGGGGATTGCGACCTCGTTTGGAGAGGTCTGGCTGGTAGACTTCTCTTAGGTCCGTTGATGAAATTTGTTGTCATGTACTGATCTAGACTTTTCTTTATTTTATTGGTTCTTGGACTAGCACTGCGGAACATGTGTGTTCATGTACGTTTCTTCTGTATTAAATAGACGTTTGCAGCTTGTTGTGTTTGCTTTGCTTTGATCCATCGTGTTGGAATATAATCTATCTGCACATACATCTGTCTCGAATATTTTAGTACTTCTACTAGATGGAAATAACGTCATCAACTAATCCTCATCCCAATTACCGGCTTGCTGCGGTATTTTCGGCCCACCAGCAGGTTTGCTCATAATGATGCTGTCGACAGAAAGCACGGACACAGCAGCCTCCGTGGCAAGGCGAATAGCCCAACTCTTCGCAGCGAGGGAGTCGACGATCCCAGCAGCCTGAGCATCCAAAATACCATCTTCATCCTCGGCATCAATGTTCACACCGAAAGTCGCTCCACCTTCTTGATGTCTCGCCCATAACGCACTGATGACTTCGTTCCCTTCCGCTCCACCACGAGCGTTCTCAGCCAATGTGCGTGGGATGACTTCGAGCGCGGATGCGTAGCGTTTTGCTGCATGTTGACTGAGCGAGGTGAGCGAGGAACCGTATGCCTCTACACGTCGTGCGAGTTCTAGTTCGGTTGCGCCGGCACCGGGTACGAGGCGTGGGTCACGAAGTAGGGATTTGAGAACGGAGACACCATCGTCGACTGCTCGTTCCAGATCATCCAGAGCATTCTGCGTCGCGCCGCGTAGAACAATCGTCGCTGTACGCGTTTTCTCCCCACCTCCATGTTCATCAGTTTCTTGTCGGAGTACGGTTACGCGATCTCCACCGATCTCCGTCACCTCGAACACGTCAACAAATCCAGCCTCTTCAGGCGTTGGCGGGCCCATACGAGCAAGAGGGGTTGCGTTGACGACGCGGCAGAGTCTTCGAAGGTCGAATTTGCTGAGAACTTTGAGAACGGCGATACCTAGACGGTCGAGGAAGTGCATTGCGAGTTCGCCGACGGTTGACCCTGCGATGATGACCTTGACACCGGAGTCTGCGATCTCTTTGAAGACCTATAGAGGAGTTAAATAAAGTGAGAATTAAGATTAGGACATAAAAAAGGGAAATTTATACAGACCTTTTCCATGTGTTTCTCTTCCCCACTCGTGAAGTTCAGCATCTCCTCCGCATTGTGCAATAACACTGTCCCTTTCGTCTCCGTCTGTGCGATATCGAGCCCAGATGTGAATACCGCGACTTTCCCTTTCGTCACGCGTTTGATAGAACCTTCTGGTTCACGATTGAACACCATCCCGCGTACGACTTTGCTGCCCACTAAACTGCCTCCCATGATTTTTACAACACGTACGTTGTCAACGTTGAAGTTTTTCGGGTTCTGCGGCATCACGACAAGCGCAGCTTCCGCAACCAGGGATGCCAGGGTATCTTCTGAGCCATACTGTTTTGAAGCAATTGCAGGCTTGAGAGCGTTTGTAAGTGCGGCGTGTGTTAATGGTGAGGGTAAGGAAGAAGTGGATAAGGCTATGACGCATTGAGAACAAAACTGACTGGAGCTGTGTAAAAGTACATACTTTCAAGTTCTTCAAGAGCCTTCTTTCCTGCAAGCTCATATCCCACTGTCACTTCACTTGGATGCAACCCCATGACTAACAGATGTTCTGCTACTTTTAGTAGTTCACCGGCGAGAATTAAGACGAGGTTGGTTGCGTCACCCATCTGTACGATTAGTGCGGGCGTCAGTAGGTCCATGATCGAATTATAGTAACTACATGCGGACCTCCGTCTCCTGTGCTTCAGATGCCATAACGAGAAGCTTAGCAGCGGGGTGAACGACCTCGATTTCTCGGATGATTGTCGCAGCATCGGATGTGACGAATAATTTGCCCAAATGGTTGACGATGAGTTTATTCCGGCCTATCCAACGTTAAAGAATATCGTTAATATAAGATATGTATTTGTAAAAGATAGAGTTAACGTGCCATTAGGACCAAAACTCGTCCGTACGAGATCAGAAAGCTCAGCGACGGCTTGGATGTTACGCAGCACTGCGTCTTCTAACCCTTGAAGGTGCTATTGAACCTTTTTGTTAGATTGACCAGCTTGATCACAGAAAGTGCATAATCCCACCTTATACCCTTCCTTGAATAGCTGTACATTGTTTGCTTTTGGTACTTTTAATGACATTTCTCCTACGTCGTCGCAGTCGTGATTAGTACAGTGCAAGTTTTGAAGCGCGTAGACGACCTAGCGAAGGTTCGCATGATTTCCAAGTTCGGACGATCGACACTCATGACATAATTGATGACTAACGTCGGAACGTTGGAATGACTGAAAAGTTGAAATCTCTTCTAGAGTACGAGTGGAAACTGGCCAGTTTGCCACACTGAAATTATCCACGTGGGTTACTGTTGAGAGGGAGAACTTAAGGGGGGCACGCATAGACAAGGGGTGAGGTGACGATTGACTGCTCAGTGTCTCTTGTCCTTATATTGTATGTATTCTAACTGAGACATTATGAAGTCATTGTCTCGTGGTTTGTCCGTTGATGAACTAATCATCTCATAATACTCCCCTTCAAACTCTTACTAGTCTGAGTAAACTGGTAAGATGTTTGACTTGTGGTACATGTAGCACTTTAGTTAATATATCTGCTTGTTGATTGTTTGTCTGTATGTATTTCACATTTATGTACTCTAACTCAATGTAGCATTTAATAAAATCTTTCTTATGATCTAAATGCTTTGTTTGTTCCAAATATTTGAGTTTGTCCAATGTAACTGTTTGTATAACAGCATTGTTATTGCAAAAGATATTAATTGGTGCATCAGAGACCTGTAGAATCTCTTCAGCTAAATGTGTAAGTGTGATTGCTTCCTGTGTTCCTCTTGCAAGAGCTATTAATTCAGCTTCATACATTGAATTTGCCACCAGTGTTGTCTTTTACTTGTACCAC